>NC_073306.1:131817669-132073685 GCF_027595985.1 Sorex araneus | reverse complement strand
CGGTGTGACGAGAAGCAGCTCTGAAGCTCGGCTGGAGGATCCTTCCGGAAGGGCGGGGGAGGAGGCGATGTCCCCGGAGCACCCTGCCAGTGACTCCTGAGCACCAGCTGGAGTAGCCCCCAAGCACCGCCAGATATGGGCCCCCGAAGACGGCAAGCCGGAAACGATGATGGATAAACCTGCTTCTAAGCAGCTCCAGTCGTGCTTGCCAGCGGCTGAGCCCAGTCCCCGATGGGGGGCTCTGGGGGCGCGGCTGCAGGAGCAGGGGGCACACGGGGGGGCTCCGTCCACCCCCACACATAGCGGAGGGTCCAACTGCTTGTGGGAGATGGGGGTGCCCAGTGACGCGGACTCAGACCAGCTGCCACTCAGCCTCGCCGCACCCGCGCCCCCCCCCCCCCGTCCCCTCCGGCAGCAGCTGTTTTTGCTGTTTTTCCGAGGCGGGGCGGGGGAGGATGGGGGTCGCACACCCAGTGATGCTCAGGGCTTACCCTGGCTCTGTGCTGAGGAGTCACTCCTGACGGGGTGCAGGGGACCACACTGGATGCTGGGATCGAACACAGGTCGGCTGCGAGCAAGGCAGACGCCCTCCCTGCTGTCCTCTCTCCACCCGCCACTGTTACTTGTTCTTCTTTCTTCTTCTTCTCTTCTTCTTCTTCTTCTTCTTCTTCTTCTTCTTCTTCTTCTTCTTCTTCTTCTTCTTCTTCTTCTTCTTCTTCCTCCTCCTCCTCCTCCTCCTCCTCCTCCTCCTCCTCCTCCTCCTTCTTCTTCTCCTCCTCCTTCTCCTCCTTCTCCTCCTCCTTCTCCTCCTCCTCCTCCTCTTCTTCTTCTCCTTCTCCTCCTCCTTCTCCTCCTTCTCCTCCTCCTTCTACTCCTCCTCCTCTTTCTTCTTCTTCTTCTCCTTCTCCTCCTTCTCCTTCTCCTCCTTCTCCTCCTCCTCCTCTTCCTCCTCCTCCTTCTTTTTTTTTTTGCCTTTTTGGGTCACACCCGGCAATGCACAGGGGTTCCTCCTGGCTCTGCACTCAGGAATCACTCCTGGCGGTGCTCGGGGGACCCTATGGATCTTGGGATCAAACCCAGGTCGGCTGCCTGCAAGGCAAACGCCCTCCCCGCTGTGCAATCGCTCCAGCCCCTACTGTTATTTCTTAATATCGTTAGTGAGAAACGATTCTCTGGATCTGCAGACCATAAAAACAGAAAAAACAAAAACAAGGGTGAGGGACTTCTGAGTGGGAGGTGGAGGGAGGGGTGGCGGGGGGCTTGGGGTCACCGCAATGGGACCTGGAGGGTTCTGGGTCACCCCAGGTTCCTGGCAGACTGCCTCTAGGTGGGGCCTGGAAAAGAAAGGGTTAAGTGACCTGAGCAGCCCCCTCCCTTAAATCCTCCTGGAGCTCTGGACTGAGGGGGGGGGCCCTCCTGGCTCCTCCCCCACATCTTCCCTCTCATTCCATTGGCCGAGCAGCCAGCACCGTGGGCACCGGAGTTCTCTCCTCCGCCCTGTGTTTATTAAGCACCTACTGTGTGCCCCGTTCTGAGCATGCCCTGCCCCCCATGGGGCCCCACCTAGGGGCAGCCCCCTGGGGATGCCGGAGAGAGGTGATTGGTGTGTGGACAGGAGCTGAGGCTGCGAGGGGGGGGGTCCAGGCCTCCTCCCCTGAGCCCCCGCGGGGGCCCTGCCAGTGCCTCAAAAGTAGCGCGAGTGTGGCAAGGCGAGGGGCTGCCAACCCCAACCTGGCTCCCCCCGCCCCCCCCCCAGCTGGCAGCCGCAGCTGAGTCACTGCGGGCCGTGTCCCAGGGACGGTGGAGCCGCCTGCCCCCCACGGGCTTGGCCCCCCGGCTCCCGACTTCCTACCTTTGTCTGCTCCTCTGGGCGCGTTTCTGGAGAAAGGTACCAGCAGCCTGCAGGCGCCGGGGTGGGCACAGGGAGGGAGACTCGGGCAGCCCAGCCCGTGTGTCCCGGGACAGCGTCAGGCCCTGCCGAGGCACCCGGGCTCCCACCGGCAGATCGGGGCGCTCATGTCCACTTGGGCAGCACCGAGGGGACATCAGAAACCCAGATCCGGCCTTGCGGCTGTGCCGTGACCCTGGTTCGAATCCCGGCACCAGAGCCCCTGATTAGTGCCCGGGGCCACTCCAGAGCACAGGCAGGGAGTGGGCCGTGGGCAGTGACTGTCAGTGGGTTGGTGGGACTGGCCCCTCCCTGCGGGCTTCGTGTGTTGCCCACACAGGGGCTCCCTCTGGGCCGCAGCACCGGGCACGGAACCATCCGGAAAGGAGCGGGCTCTGGGCCTGGTGCTCCCTACCCAGGGTCACCCTCCCCGGCTCCATCTCACACCCAGGCCCGAGCAACAGTCGAGCAGGGAGGTTGCTTGCTTGGCGCGGCAGCTGGCCCGGGTTCGATCCCTGACACCCCACATGTGCCCACCAGGAGTAATCCCTGAGTGCGGAGCCAGGGGCCAGCCCTGAGCACTGCCAGGGGTGGCTCCCCCCTAAAACTCTGCTCCGGTGCCCCCACACCCACAAGTGCCAGGCTCGGACCCGAAACCTGCTGCCCCTCAGCCCCGTCCCGTGTGGACCCCGTATCCGGCCTCAGAACTGGACACAGGCCCAGGTCACCGCCCTCCCAGACGCTTCCTCTGGTACTGCACACGGATTCCTGCCGCCTGCAGAACCTCGCGAGGGGTGCTCCTGCCCCAGGGCCTTTGCACTTGGTGCTGCCTCTGCTTGAGATGCTCTCCTCGCCCTCCCCCTGTACGCCCAGACTTCAGATCCTCCCTTCCTCCCTCCTTCTTTCCCCCTTCCTTCCTTCCTTCCTTCCTTCCTTCCTTCCTTCCTTCCTTCCTTCCTTCCTTCCTTCCTTCCTTCCTTCCTTCCTTCCTTCCCCCTTCCTTCCTCTCTCCCTCCCTCCCTCCCTCCCTCCCTCCTTCTTCCTTCCTTCCTTCCTTCCTTCCTTCCTTCCTTCCTTCCTTCCTTCCTTCCTTCCTTCCTTCCTTCCTTCCTTCCTTCCTTCCTTCCTTCCTTCCTTCCTCCCTCCCTCCCTCCCCCTTCCTCCCTCCTTCTTCCTTCCTTCCTTCCTTCCTTCCTTCCTTCCTTCCTTCCTTCCTTCCTTCCTTCCTTCCTTCCTTCCTTCCTTCCTTCCTTCCCCCTTCCTTCCTCTCTCCCTCCCTCCCTCCTTCTTCCTTCCTTCCTTCCTTCCTTCCTTCCTTCCTTCCTTCCTTCCTTCCTTCCTTCCTTCCTTCCTTCCTTCCTTCCTTCCCCCTTCCTTCCTCTCTCCCTCCCTCCCTCCTTCTTCCTTCCTTCCTTCCTTCCTTCCTTCCTTCCTTCCTTCCTTCCTTCCTTCCTTCCTTCCTTCCTTCCTTCCTTCCTTCCTTCCTTCCTTCCTTCCTCTCTCCCTCCCTCCCCACTCCCCTCTGCCCTCCCACTGTTCTTCGGCCTCAGACTCCCTGTGCTGAGGCCTGCCAGGAGGAGGGGCGCCTCTTCTTCCCGAGGCTCCACCAGGCTCCCCTTCCCGGCCTTTCGGTCCCGGCTCAAAGGTCTCAGGGAGCACTGGTCTCAGGGAGCACTGGTCTCAGGGAGCACCCCCCGCAGAGGGACTCCATACCCTGCAGTCGCCCTCCTCCTGCCCCACCAAGTGCTGACCTGTGCTGTGGTCCCCGCAGGCGGCCTGGCGAGCCTCCCCTGGACGTGGGCCGCCCCCCGTGGCTGGGCCACACCCTGGAGTTCGGGAAGGACCCCGCGCGCTTCCTGGGCAGGATGAAGGAGAGGCACGGGGACATCTTCACGGTGAGCGTCGCCTGCCGCGCAGGCGGGACAGGCCGGAGCCTTCGGACCCCGTCACCGCCCAGAGAGAGAGAGAGACGGGGCCCCGACACTGCCCAGTGCTGGGCGGTGGCGTCATTCACTGTCCACCCAGTGCTGGGCTGTGCCTGCCGCTGACCCATCCCACCGCGGCTGTCCCACCTGTCCAGGCAGCCCCGCTCAGCGCTCACACACATGGTCCATCCCCACCCGCCTCCCCTGGACACGCTCGAGCATCACCGTCCAACATACCCATCCCCCCACTTGCCTCTCGTCCGTCCCTCGGTGTCCCCAGCCTCCCCGGCACCCTGTCCCTCACGCCTCTCACCCTCTCACCCACTCAGCTTTGTTGTGTTGCCAGCTCCTACCAACTTCTGTTCTTCCATTTTTTTTCTTTTTGGGTCACACCCGGCGATGCTCAGGGGTTCCTCCCGGCTCTGCACTCAGGAATTACCCCTGGCCATGCTCAGGGGACCATATGGGATGCTGGGAATCGAACCCGGCCGGCCGCGTGCAAGGCCAATGCCCTCCCCGCTGTGCTATGGCTCTTGCATTTATCTCCCCTCTCCTTCTCGTTCTCCTCCTAACATTATCCACTGATCCTACCGGGTTTTGCATTTTTGATCTGTTTGCTTTGGGGCCACACCTGGTGACGCTCAGGGCTTACTCCGGGCTCTGTGCTCAGGAATCACTCCTGGTCAGCTCGGGGGGCCCTGTGGGGACTGGGGTCAGCCATGTGAAAGGCACCTTTCCTTGCTGCGCTATTTCTCCAGCCCCTATCTACCAACTCTATATTTAATATTTTGTTCATTTCCTATCACTGTATCACTGTCATCCCGTTGCTCATCGATTTGCTCGAGCGGGCACCAGTAACGTCTCCATGAGACATGTTGTTACTGTGTTTGGCATATCCAATACACCACGGGGAGCTTGCCAGGCTCTGCTGTGCCGGCAAAATACTCTCGGTAGCTTGCCGGGCTCTCCGAGAGGGGCGGAGGAATCGAACCCGGGTTGGCCGTGTGCAAGGCAAACGCCCTACACGCTGCGCTATCGCTCCAGCCTGTTAGTTTCCTATACATCTATTTATTTGTATTGTGCTTATTGTGGGGGGGGCACCCCTGGTGGCGCTTAGGGGCCCCTCCCTTTGTGCTTGGGGTCTCTCTGGTATATGAGGTGTGTGCTCTGGGCTGGCGCCTCTCTCGGGCTTGTTTCACATCTGTTCCTTTGATCAAGCACGGCCGTCCAGCCACCTGTGGGTACGTTTCCAGCTTCCAGCCTCTGACACTGCTCTCTCGGCCGCTTTATCCGTTCTCCGCGCAGCCTCCTGCTAGCCTTCTCCCAAGCTTTGCTCCACGCCTGTCGCTTCCACACGGCCCCAGTCGCCCGTCCCGGCTCCTGCCAGGGTCCACTGTTCTGTCCTTCCCAGATGACGGTCCAGCAGCCTTTTCCCCTTGAACGCTGGGCTCTTCCTCAGAGAGCCTGACGGGCCTGACGACTGACCGGGCTCTGAGCACGAGGTCAAGGACTGGGGCCGAGCTCTGGGCTGCCTCTCCCCTCCTCGGCATGTCCCCTGGAGCTCAGCCCCTGAGGAAGTGCTGCCTCCACCCCACCCGTTTCCCTGATCCGTCCCCTCCCCTTTCCTCCTGTCCACTCTTCTCTTTCCGTCCACTCAGCCACCCACTTACTCACCACCCACCATCCATTAACTCGCGTTTATCCCCTGACGCTGTTTCTTCCGTCCATCTACGATCCTCCACCACCTTCCCCTAGCAGCTCACTGAGGATAAACCCACCCACTTCTTCCTCCTTTTCCTCTTCCCACCACCCACCCATCCTACTTTCCAGCCAGCATCTATCCCTTCATCCTACTCCTATCCATCCACCCATCCATCCATCTGTCCTTCTGTCCATCCATCCATTTATCCACCCTTCTGTCCATCTATCCACACACACACCCATCCATCCAGCCATCCATCATCCATCCAAGTATCCATCCATCCCTCCCTCCATTCTTCCATCCTCGCCCATCCACTCCTTCATTTACACATTCATCCATTCACACACTCATCTGCCTAGCCATGTGTCCATCCAACCATTTGTCCTTCCCACTTATCCATCTAGGCATAGTCCTCCCATCCCTCCATCCTTCCATCCATCCCTGACCTCCGTTCAGCCACCCACCTACTTATCCATCCGTCCATTCACCCATCCATCCATCCATCCATCCATCCATCCATTCGTCCATTCACCCATCCATCCATCCATCCATCCACCCATCCATCTGTCCATCCATCCGTCCATTCACCCATCCATCCATCCATCCATCCATCCATCCATCCACCCATCCATCTGTCCATCCATCCGTCCATTCACCCATCCATCCATCCATCCATCCATCTATCCATCCACCCATCCATCCACCCATCTACCCATTCATCCATCCATCCATTGGTCCATCCATCTGTCCATCCATCCTACTATCCCTCCCTTCCTTCCTTCTTCCCTCCATCCCTGAGGCATACAACGTTCCCTGTTTCCATATGTGGGCTGACTCCTGCAACTGGAGCTCTGACAAGAACCAGAGAAAGGAGTTCTAGGAGCCTCAACTAGGGTTCTAGAGCGGCCTTGACTGAGGTTTCTAGAGCAGCCTCGATTGGGATCCTAGAGCCTCACCTGGGGTTCTAGAGTGGCCTTGGCTGAGGCTCTTGAGCCTCGGCTGGAGTTTCTAGAGCAGCCTTTGTTGGGATTCTAGAGCCTCAACTGGGGTTCTAGAGTGGCCTCGGCTGGGGTTCTGGAGCCCCAGCTGGGGTTCTAGAGCAGCCCTGGCTCCAGGCCTCTGCCTCACTCTCCAGCTGGAAAGGGGCGAGGGATGGTCCCTGCCTCCCGGCGGCCCTGAGCCCCTCACCGTGAGTCCTGCCGCCCCCAGGTGCTGGTGGGAGGCAGGTACGTCACTGTGCTCCTGGACCCCCACTCCTACGACTCGGTGGTGTGGGAGCCGCGCAGCAGGCTGGACTTCCACCCCTACGCCCTCCTGCTCATGGAGCGGATCTTCGACGTGCGGCTTCCGGACCACGTCCCGGGCGAGGAGAAGGCCAAGCTGAAGCCGTGAGTGCGGGCGGGGGCTGGCGCGGCCCCCACAGAGCACCCCGGGCAGGGGTGGGAGCAGAGACCTGGCTCTCAGGAGGAGGCGGCGGGCCTGGCCGCACCCTCCCTCCCAGCCGCCTCCTCCTTGAGCCTCTTTCCCGTCTAAAGTGAGGGGGTGGGGCCCATGGATTGGCACTCCTGCGCTGTGCCTCGTGTCCAGCCAGACTCGGTCTCGGTTTCACACTGGGAGCAGGTGGCAGCCCCCCGCCCTGCCACCACCGTCAGGGGACAGCTGGGCTCCGGGCAGTGACTTCACCAGGTCACCGGCCCTGTCACTGACCCGACCAAGCTCCTGCCTCTTGTGGGGCGTGAGCAGCCGGCCCAGGGTGGTCAGCCGGGGCCCTTGTCCTCTCCCGCCCCCTGAGTTCTCCTGCCCTGGCACATCTGTGCCGCAGCCTCAAGAGTACATCCTCAATTCACACAGGGGGAAACTGAGGCTCAGGGCTGTGAAGCGACTTCCCCAGTCTGTAGCTGGTCTGTGACGGAGCTGGAGCCCACAGCCTGTCCTTGTCTTTCAGAGAGACCAAGGGAGTAAGGCCGAGTGTCCACCCTAAGGGTCCCCACGGTCCAATTGTGATCAGCACAACACTCTCTCCTGGGGTCAGGAAGGTTCTAGAAAGCTGGATTTTGCAGGCCAGCTAAAGCTGAGGCCAGGGGCCAGACCGCCTTCCTTCAGGGCCTGCCCCACGAGTTTCACAGGGTTCTGGTTTTATTTTTTTTTCACACCCAGAAATGCTCAGGGGTTACTCCTGGCTCTGCACTCAGGAATTACTCCTGGCAGTGCTCGGGGGACCCTATGGGATGCTGGGGATCGAACCTGGGTCGGCTGTGTGCAAGGCAAACGCCCTCCCTGCTGTGCTATCGCTCCGGCCCCAGTTTCAGAGAGTTTTGCAGGAGCTTGCCTGTCCTGAGGCAGAGAGGGGGCTGGGACTGCAGTGGGCAGCGCTGGGGCCGCGTCCGTCGAGGGCCCAGGTGCCCTTCACCCACTCTCCCACCTGACTCTGCTGTTGTTTCCCCAACTTGGACGCCCCAGAGCTCTCATTGTGCGGGAGTTCTGGGATTCCTCTGGCCACCCAGCCCTGCCGACTCACCCACGGGCCCCCGACGTTCATGCGGTCTGGGGGAGCCGTGGATCCCCTCTCTGAGGCCGGGGGCGCCCGAGCCACGGAGCACGGGGTCCCTGCCCCCTCCCCAGGGTGTCGCAGTCGCACACGGGTGCTGCCCGGCTGCGGGGCCTGAACTCGGGGCGCCACCTTACGTGGCCTCTGACCATCCCCTGGCAGGACCAGTGCTGACCATCGCAGAGGCTCGGGGCAGGGGCCTTGCAGCTTGGGCCACACGCGCTTCCAGGATAAATAGTCTCTGGGTGACTGGACACACGGGGAAACGGCCAGATTCCCTTGGCGACCCTGCGGACACCTGCTCCGTTAGCGGCCTTAGAGTCCGAGGGGAAAGGACGCTCGTCCCCCAGAGGTGCCTGGAATGAGGAGGGCTGCCCTGTGGAGCTGGCCAGCCCCGGCTTGGGAGCCCGCAGGGTCACTGACCACCTGAGTCACTCTCTTCTCTGTCCCCAGGTTTTTTTTTTTTTTGGGGGGTCACACCCAGCAATGCACAGGGGTCACTCCTGGCTCTGCACTCAGGAATCACCCCTGGCGGTGCTCAGGGGACCATATGGGATGCTGGGATTTGAACCTGGGTTGGCT
The DNA here is from genome assembly GCF_027595985.1 of Sorex araneus. Taxonomy (NCBI): domain Eukaryota; kingdom Metazoa; phylum Chordata; class Mammalia; order Eulipotyphla; family Soricidae; genus Sorex; species Sorex araneus. The sequence continues at coordinate 132,065,040 of NC_073306.1, read as the reverse complement.
GCGTGCAAGGCAAACGCCCTCCCCACTGTGCTATCGCTCCAGCCCCTCTGTCCCCAGGTTTCTGCCTCTGCAGAACGCCGCCACCAGAGCAGGTATCCCTGAGCCGGAAGCTGATTTGGGGCGGGTGACACTCCCGGTGATGCTCGGGGCCGACGCCTGGCTCTGTGCTCAGGGATCACTCCTGGCGGGTTCGAGGGGCCCTATGGGGTGCCGGGGGTCGGGCCTTGGCTGGCCGCGTGTGTGGCAGGTGTCCTCCCCACTGTCCTGAGGCTTGTCTCTCCAGCCCGAGAGCGGCCGTGCCCTGTGGTGGGCCGGGTGCTGGCGGGGACGCACCGCCCTGGGCTGGCCCCGGGGCCGCCTGTGGACGCGGCACCCACGCCTGTCTGTCCCCAGGACGCTGCTCCACAAGGAGCTGCAGGCGCTCACCGAGGCCGTGGACACCAACCTGCGGACCGTCTTGCTGGGCGACGCGACAGAAGCGGGCAGCGGCTGGCACGAGACGGGCCTCTTTGAGTTCTGCTACGGCGTCCTGCTCCGGTGAGTGCGCCCGGCGGGGCCAGCTCTGGGGTGGGGGGGTGGGGGGTAGGGGAACGGGGAGGCGGGGGAGGGGAAGCAGCTTGGGGCAAAGACTGCCAAGGAACACCCCCCCCCCCCGCTTTGGCCGGGGGAGCCTCCGTGTCCCCTGGGTCCAAGGAGGCCCAGGACAAAATAGGGGCCTCTAGGTCACCCCGAGAGGGGCCGAACCGGGTGCCACTCAGACCGAGGACAGGCTCCCTGGGAGGCCTATCTGGGCTGTGCCCGCCAGGGTGACCCGTGTCAGGCTCCGCGTGCCCAAGGCGGTGACATGCAGCTGAGGAGCTGGTGCTGTCTGCCCAGCGCCCGGGACACCCTGCCTCACCCTGTGCCCAGGAGCCCCCTGCCGGGGCCGTGAGCACTGGACTGGCCCCAGCCACTGACCTGGGTGGCCCTGTCACTGGGGGCGGGGGCCCAGGACCAGCAGCCGGGAACCCCCAGGCTCATACGGAGACGGTCCCTCGTTTCCGGCTGCCTGTGTCCCTGGGGAGGCAGCTGGTGGCCGCTGGGTTTGCTCAGGCCATGGAGTTGCAGGCACAGGGTAGCGGCCGCTGGGGGTGGGGTGGGTTCCCCGAGTCCCGCCTCGCTGTCCCCGGGGGGCTCAGCCTCACTGCCCGCAGATAGACAGGACACCGGCTGGCTGGTGACCGGGACACCGAGAAGGGGTGACCCCAGTCCTTGAGACGCCACCGCTTAAGCCTCCCAGCCTGCCCGGGCGGACCCTGGGTGACCTTTCTGACCCTGCTCCCTCCCCCCACCCTGCTCTGCCCCTCCTCCCCCTTCCAAGTCCCAGAGTCTTTGTAATGTCTGTTCCTTTGCCCAGGCGTGCTGTTCCCTGCATGTGTGTGCGTCATCTCCCTTCGTGAAGCCTCATTCAAGCCTCATCTCAGGGGTCCCTTCTGCAGGCGTGCTGTTGGGGTCCCTCAGCCGTCTTTTCCCCTTATGGCTTCCAGTGCCACCTAGAGGCCCCTGTGTGCATACATGCCTGCTGGCCTCCGCTGGCCCTGGCGACCCTGAAGTAAAGGGGAAAGGCCCCCCCAGCCCCCAGGGCGAGGCCTTTGTACTTCCCTTTCTTTGTACTGCCTGTTTTTAGTAGAGGTGCAGGAAACACGAGCAGGCAGGACGACAGATGGGAACAGCGGCCCCTAGACCGAGCGGGGACCCTGGCCTGCAGCTCGGCCCCTCCGGGGACACCCCTGCCCAGCTCCAGCCCAAGTGGGCCACCGAGCTCCCGGGGCCTTGGTTCTCTCCTTTGTCATTACAAGACAAGGCGGAAATCCAGATTTTGAGTAAATTTCCCCCAAAGTTTAAATATAGGTTCAGTTTGTTTTAGGAAAACTCACCGGCCAAACCAAACATGTTTATGGGCTGAGTCTGGGCTGTGGGCGGCGCCTGTTCCGGAGGGAGCGAGAGTTCACAGAGGGGGGCACCGCTTGCCTTGTGTGTGTGGGGGGTCCAGGCGTGAGCCCTCTCTCCACCTGGGGGCGCTGGGGGCAGCCCCGGGACCTGGAGCCAGGATGGTCCCACCATCCCTGAGATCTCGGCCTGGAAGCTTCAGCCATTTGTCTGTCCCTTACTTGTCCCCGTCCCTCTGTCCATGCACCACCCGACCACCCACAGGTCACCCACCCACCCAGTCACCTGCTCCTCACACACCCGCTCACCCACGTGACCATCTGCCTCTCCTCCACCCGTCTTCCAGCCACCAAGTTCCCTCCCTCCCTCCCTCCTTTCCTCTCCTCTCCCTCCTCCCTCCCTCCTCTTACCTTCCCTCCCTCCTTCCTTCCCTCCCTCCTTCCTCCCTCCTTCCCTGTCCTCTCCCTCCTCCCTCCCTCCCTCCCTTCCCTCTGATTGAAACTGCCCCTCCCCGCACTGTGGGGGGAGGGGCGCAGCAGGAATAGACCCCCTCTCCGTCCCCCCTTCTCTCATCCTGCTTCCACCCCTCCTGGGGACACTCCCACCCCCGGAACCCAGTTCCCAGGAGGAGCTGGGGTGGGGGGCTCGGGATGAAGGCTCAGGGCGTCTGAGGGGTCTGCCCACCCCCACACGGGCAGTGAGCCCTGTGCTTTCCCCCCTGGGACGGGGCCGTGGCGCTCGGCCTGGTGGGGAAACGCTTCCCGCGGCGTGTGTGATGCACACACGGGCACAGCCGGGGAGCTGGTTTGCCTAAAGGCACTTTTGTCCACTTCCCACAGGCCCCCCAGGCCCCGCCCCGCCCACCCACCAGAGGCCCCGCCCACTCATTCGAGCCCCAGCCGAAGCCACGCCCACTCCTGCTGCACCTGCCCCTCTAAGCGCCCTGACCTGTCCCTCAGCTCGGCTGTGGCCTCTTCCCCTGCCCATCCTGCAGGTCTCAGCACTGACCCGCCTCCTCCAGGCAGCCCTCCCTAAATCCCTCTGCAGGAGCATCCACCTCCCCTCCTGACAGGTGCCCCCAGCTCACCGCACAGTGCTCCTTGCCCTTACCACATCTTCCTGGCTCAGAGGTTTGGCCTTTGGTCCCTCCTTCTGGTCACCCACCCCAGCTCTGCGCCCTCCAGGTGCCAGACTCCCCCTGAGCACCCCGCTCCTGCACTCCAGCTTCCTGCTGGTACTGGCAGGCCCGCCTGCTGCCCCTCCGGCTTGCTTGTGGTCACTGCCTCAGCACGTGTGGTCTCCCGGTGGGCAGAGAGTTGCTGCCTCCCGGCCCGGGCAGAGAGCAGGAGGAAGGGGCTGCCCGGGGTCTGGGGGAGCAAGCGCCAAGGGCGAGCGTGGCCGGGGGGTGCCTGACCCCCCTCACCCCCACTGTCCCCAGGGCCGGCTACCTGACGCTGTACGGAGTGGAGGAGGCGCCCCCCACGCCCGGGAGCCAGGCCCAGGACCGAGCCCACTCGGCCGACGTCTTCCGCACCTTCCGGGAGCTCGACAAGCTGCTTCCCAGACTGGCCCACGGCATGCTGTCGCCAGGTGAGACCCTGGGCCTGGTGGGGGGGGCACCAGTGTCCTGGGGACAGACGTGGAGGAAAGGCACTCAGGGGAGGGGGTCTGGAGGCAGTGAGCTCCCCGTCCCCGGGGTAGCCAAGGAGTGGGGAGGCCCGGCTCAGGGCAGAGGGGCTTGCTCTGGGGAATTTTCCTGGAGGGTGTGCATGTGAGTGTGTGCGCGCGTGTGTGTGCGTGCATGTGCGTGTGTGTGTGCGTGTGTGTGTGAGCGTGTGTGTGCGTGTGTGCATGTGTGTGTGCGTGTGTGTGTATGTGCATGTGTGTGTGCGCACAGCTGACAGTGTCGGGGGCTACCCTGCTCTGTGCTGGAGGGTCATTCCTGGGGACCCGGCAGTGCTGGGCTCGAGCCCGGGGCTCCGTGGGCAGGCGTGTGCCCGGGCTGCCACCGTCTCTCTGGTTCCCCTTTCGGAGTGTTTCAGTCGGAGCCTCTGCCGTTGGGCCCGAAACTCTGCTCCTATGTGGGAATATCTTTGTTGCTTTTCTTTTTTTGCTCCTAAGACATGCGGGCAGCAGTGAGCCACTGGGAAGAGCAAGCAGAGACCCCCTCCCCGCCCGCCCCAGGTCTTCCCACCCCCACCCCTGCGCCTCCACGGCCCGGGCTGAGCTTTCTCTGTAAACACGCAGCGTGGCTTTGGTGACACGTCTGTGTCCTGCTTTGAAGAGTCTTGGCTGCTTTGTCTCTTCTGGGGAACGAACACGTGCGTGGCTGATGTCCCCCCGCCCCTGTCTTACTGAGGCAGATTGCTGCAGAAAAGCACACTGTCCCCTGAGTCACAGCGCAGACGTGAGTGTGTCTGTCTCCTGCTCCTGCTTGCTCAGCCCTCTCCCCCCACTGTAGTCAGGCCCTCAGTGCCTACCCCTTTGCATCTGTCTCTTTCCCTTCATACTCGCTCTCTGTGTGTGTGTGTGTGTGTGTGTGTGTGTGTGTGTGTGTGTGCACTCACCAACTAGGCCACTGTGTGTAGTGATGGCTTGTCCTTTTTCCTTGCTGTGTAGTATTTCACTCAGGCAATTCTGTCTGTTCCCTGGTGCAGGGTCTCTGGGAAACACCAACTTTAGGGGATCTCAGGGGGGCACATTTCCAGCCTCAGGCCTGGGGATAGAGGTGTGCTTGTCAACTTGTCCAGTCCCTTAGAGTTGTCCCTGGACCGCACACCTTGAGCACTGCCATGTCAGCTTGTAGAAGCCTCCCCGCACGTGGCCAGAGGGGGCATCCTCTTGGGAAGCCTCATGGCTGCTCTGTCCTGGAACCCAGGGTGCACGTTTCTGTCTGTCTGTGTTGGTGGTCCTGAGCCAGGAGCTTGCCTGCCGCCTGCCCCGCTCCTGTCTCTGAAGAGCTGTGGGGGCTGGGGGAGGGTGGTTTGGGCAGACTATGAGTTTGGGGGGCTGACAGAGGCTTCTTGGCTTCTGGAGACCTCCGTGGCCTCAGCTGTAAAATGGGGGGAAAAGTAAGAACTTCCTAGAGTGTAGCTGTGAAGAGAGCACTGTTGGGCAAGCACTTTATTGATTTGCCTGGTAACGGGTTATGCACTGTCCAGTATCGGGCATCTCCTTTGCCTTAGATATTGAAAAATGCAAAACCTTCCACCATCAGATTGCTTACGTTAGGAAGGAGTCCTGGAAGTTGACAATCAGAGATGCCTTCAGTAAGAAGCAGTAAGATGCTCACCCAGTGCTCCCTTGCCTCTAACTATTCTTTCATGGCACTTTGTAGAGCTACTCTAGTTTGAAAATAGAGACAGATACACATAGCTAGAGCTTCTCTGTATTACTTACAAAATTATTTATATTTACTGTAATTTACCTTTTTTTTGGGGGGGGACACCCAGATGTGCTCAGGAATTACTCCTGGCTCTGCACTTAGGGGTCACTTCTGGTGGGCTCAGGGGGACCACAGAGGCTTCCAGCGACCGAACCCAGGTCGAACCCATGTAAGGCAAATATGCCCTCCCTGCTGGCCTATCGCTCCGGCCCTGTAATTTGTTAACTCTTAAAAATGGGACGATAAAGCTGTCCATCCTCCCATGTCAATTCAGCTGTATTCTAGAGATATTAGACCATGCAATTAGAGAGAAGAAATCAATTGCCATGTAAGAACTGATAAAAAGGAAATAAATAAACCTATTTATGCATGGTCTGACACGGTGCCTGGAAACCCCCAGAGAATCAGTGATAAAATTATCTCAAGCAGAAAAGAATCCAGCTAAGTAGGATGTAAAATTAACATGAAAACTCTAGACGCTCCAGCTCTTGCTGGTCAGTATTTAAGCCACTTATCTGATTGCAATAGAATTTGATAATTGCTTCCTTTTGTCGAGTGGCTATTTCAGTATCCTATTGTACTGGGTTATCTCTTCTGCCATCTGCTGATTTTATTTCTTTTTGACAGTTTCCTGGAAGTGGGTTGGCCAGGTCAAAGGGCACATACATTATCATTTGTATTGACCCCTGCTCCCCTGCTTGGTCATTTCCAGACCGGGTGCAATTCATCTGCTTCCCCAGCGGGAAGGAGGCCTCTCATTTCCCACCAGATGTTATCAGTCTTTTAATTTGTTTGCCAATCTGATGGGCAGAGGCGGATAACTTATTTGAATTTGAATTTTCTACAAATCCCAATGTGCAGTTAGCAGCCTTCAAATCCTTGCCAATCTGACGGGCACTGAATGGCTCTGCCGCCTGGCACACTTCTCTGCCTCCAGCTGTGAAACACCTTTTCGTTCCAGTGCCTTCACATTTCCTCCTTCTGAATTGCCTATTCAAGTCTTTAGCATTTTTTTTTTTTTGCTTTTTGGGGTCACACCCAGCGACGCTCAGGGGTTCCTCCTGACTCTGCATTCAGAAATTGCTCCACCATATGGAATGCCGAGGATTGAACCCGGGTCAGCCACGTGCAAGGCAAACGCCTTCCCCACCGGACTATTGCTCTGGCCCTTTAAGCATCTTTCTTCAGGCAACACATTATCTTGTTCAATTCTCCCCTCAGTTCTGGAAGCCTGAGACTATTATACCCATCTTGCAGTCTCAGGAGGTGAGACCGGTGTCATTGGCACAGATGGAAACTGGCAGAGTCACGTGGAAATTTGTGCTTTGTTTTGTTTTGCTTTTAGGCCACACTTGTTGGTGCTCAGGGCTTACTCCTGATTTTGTACTTCACTCCTGGCGGTGCTCAGGGGACCATCTGGGGTTCCGGGGATTGAACCCGGGTCGGTCATGTGCAAAGCAGGCGCCCCACCTGCTCTGCTCTCCCGCTCGTCCTGAGAATGGAAAATTGGTCAGGCTGATTGCAAACTCCTGGGGTTAAAGTACCTAGCACATCCCAGCACCCAGTGTTTCTCTAGGAGAAGAGTGGTTTCGCGGGGCTGGAGCAATAGCACAGCGGGGAGGGCATTTGCCTTGCACGTGGCAGACTCGGATTCAATTCCCAGCATCCCATAGGTCCCCCGAGCACCGCCAGGAGTAATTCCTGAGTGCAGAGCCAGGAGTAACCCCTGAGCATCACCGTGTGTGACCGCCCCCCATAAAAAGAGTGGTTTCGCCATGCCCCTTTCTCCAGTGAGACCCTCTTGAGACGCAGGGTGTGGGGGAGGTGCCCCCAGTGTACCCCGGGAGTATCCCAGGTATGGGCAGAGAGGGCTGCAGTTCCCATTTTGAGCAGCAGGTGGCGATGTTGCAGAAGGTATCTCTGTGTGGCCGGAGCCGGGAGCGACAGATGGGACTTGGAAGCCGGTGTTTGCCCCGTGACGTCTCCGCCTCTTGGGCAGGACCTACCGGGATATACGATGCGGTGCACAGGGGCCCCTGACCCTGCGCTTGCAGTGCCAGGAGTTCGTTCTGCAGACGTGCTCGTGTCTAGCTATAGCTGCTCAGACAGAGACACTCAGGGCACGTCGCTCGGAAAAGCAAACTCGAGAGTCACCGATGGGCTGGGATCCAGAGTGTCACAAGCAGGAGAGTCCGACGGACACTGCAGGGCCGAGCGCCGCCGTGGCAAGAACCCGCGGCTCCCAGGAGGCGCCTAGCCCTGGCTGTGTTGGGGCTTTGCCTTTGTTTTTTTTTTTAATGTGAGGTTTTATTATTATTATTATTTTATTTATTTATTTTTACCTCTGGGAAGGCAGGGATTGAAAGGAAAGTTTTCTGTTGTTTTTTATTATTATTATTATTATTATTGGCTTTTTGGGTCACACCCGGCGATGCACAGGGGTTACTCCAGGCTCTGCACTCAGGAATTACCCTTGGCCGTGCTCAGGGGACCATATGGGATGGTGGGATTTGAACCCGGGTCGGCCGCGTGCAAGGCAAACGCCCTACCCGCTGTGCTATCTCTCCAGCCCCTGTTTGTTTTTTAATGGCACGCCCCTATAAACTCTTTTTGTTTTTTTGTTTTTATTATGGCTATTCACATGAGCTTGCTTTTCTTTTCTTTTTATTTTATTTTATTTTTTTGCTTTTTGGGTCACACTCAGCAATGCTCAGGGGTTACTCCTGGCTCTGCACTCAGGAATTACTCCTGGCGGTGCTCAGGGGACCATATGGGATGCCGGGGATCGAACCTGGGTCGGCCACGTGCAAGGCGAACGCCCTATCCGCTGTGCTATCGCTCCAGCCCCGTAGCTTGCTTTTCTTAAAAAAAAAAAAAAAGATCTTTTGGGGGACTCTTAGAACATTGAGTCTGGGCTGCCGAGATAGTGTAGCGGTTAAGGGTCTGGTCTGTGTCCCCTGCACCCGTGTCTAGACTCCTGAGCACCACCAGGGTAAGCCCTGAGTGCTGCTGGGTGTGGCCCCAAAGCAAACACAAACATACAAGCAAAGAGAATTGACTGTGGTGCTCCTGAAGAAGTGCTCCTCAGGAAAGTCTCTGTCAGCAGAATCGAAACATGTGAGCTCTTTCTGGAGAGGCTTTCTCTGGGTTCTTGGGAGGGGGACGTTTCCCGTGTGCTCTGTGGTATTCTGACAGTGTTGAAATTTTAATTTTTTAATTTATTTTTGAATTTAAAAATACTTTTAATCAATGTATTTGTTTGGGGGCCGTGCCCGGCGATGCTCAGGGGCTACTCCTGGCTCTGCACTCAGGAATCAATCCTAGCGGTCCCCCGGGGACCATATGGGATGCTGGGACCGAACCCGGGTCTGCTGCGTGCGGGGCAAAAGTCCTTCTCACTGTCCTGTCGCTCCAGCGCCTCTTTATTTCACTTTCTGAGAAACGGCCCGACTTCACCCACAGCCACACTGCGGAGAGCCAGAGTCGCCACTGCTGCCTTCACGCTTAGGATCCCCTCCCACTCCTCCCCTGCCCCTCCTCCTCCCATGCTCCTCCTCCTCCCCTGCCCCTCCTCCTCCCCTGCTCCTCCTCCTCCCCTGCTTCTCGTCCTCCCCTGCTGCTCCCCCTCCTTCCCTGCTCCTCCTCCCCTGCTCCTCCTCCTCCCCTGCTCCTCCTAATTCCCCCTCCTCCCCTGCTCCTCCTCCTCCTCCCCTGCCCCTCTTCCTCCCCTGCTACTCCCCCTCCTCCCCTGCTCCTCCTCCTCCCCTGCTCCTCCTCCTGCTCCCCTGATGCTCCCCCTCCCCTGCTCCTCCTCCCCTGCTGCTCCCCCTCCTCCCCTGCTCCTCCTCCCCTGCTGCTCCCCCTCCTCCCCTGCTCCTCCTCCTCCCCTGCTCCTCCCCCTCCTTCCCTGCCCCTCCTCCTCCTTCCCTGCTCCTCCTCCTCCCCTGCCCCTCCTCCCTGCTCCTCCCCTTCCTCCCCTCCTCCTCCTCCTCCTCCTCCCCTGCTGCTCCCCTTCCTCCCCTGCTCCTCCTTCCTCCTCCCCTACTCCTCCTCCTCCTCATCTCTTCCTCCTCCTCCTCCACTTCCTCCTCCTCGTCTTCATTTCTTGCATATCTTTTGGGAGGTCATAGCCCCTGGGAGTGCTCTGGTCTACTCCCCTGGTGTTCAGGGGACCATGCGGTACTTGGGGGTGAACCCCGGGGCCCCCACATACAGAGCCCATGCCCCAGTCGCTTGAGCCATCTCCCCGGCTCCTTTAACTTAAAGAAAACCGACTCTCCCATATACAGATGTCCCAGCGCTGCTCGGGCCTTAGTGTGCCGGGCACCAGACTCAGCGGACAGGGCCGTGCTCTGCCACCTGAGCTGCCTCCGCCCCAGGGCGTCAGCTGGTGTCCAGTTGCGGTTCCCTGGTGTGTAGGGTCCTTCCTGTGCTTACCGGCCATCTCCAAGGCGTGTCTCGATTCCCGTCCTAGGCCCGTCCTTTTGGGCTGGGTCTTAGGCGGTCACTGGGTTGCAGAAGTTCGTTACGCACTGTGGTGCCCGGCCCTCATCCTCCGAGGACACAGCCCCCTCTAGACCCACCCACCCTCTCCCGTCTAAAGCACCGCGTGCCTGGGCTGCCCCCGAGGTCCTGACCAGATGGGCCTAGGTGGAGAGGGACCCCCGAGAGGGACCCCCAAGACGGAGATGCTCCCAACGGGTCTCCAGGGCCAAGGAAGTTGGCGCAGCCGAGAGGGCTGTTTCTCGCAGTTCCCAGGAGACGCGTCCCCCGCCAGGGCCAGGGCGCTTCAGGGAATCCACGGAATGTGGCCCCTGAATAGCCCCCATGCTGGAACACTTGTGACCCTTGGGTGCAGCCAGCTCCAAACCAGAGGGTGGAGGGGGCTCCCCCCCCCCCGCCCACCCCAAACACACTTCGTGGGTCTGTGAGAGCGTTTTTAGTGCTTGGGATTTTTTTTTCTTTTTGGGTCACACCCTGCAGTGCTCAGGGGTTACTCCTGGCTCTGCACTCAGGAATCATTCCTGGCGGTGCTCAGGGACCCTGTGGGATGCTGGGAATTGAACCCGTGTTGGCTGCATGCAAGGCAAATGCCCTCCCCTCTGTACTGTAGCTCCAGCCCCGCTTTGATCGTCCAGACTGTGCTTCTCCCCCGGGTCAGACAGGGCGTACCGCGGGCCCCTCTTGCCTTCCCCAGGGCTCCCTCCCTCGTGGCCTCTTCCTGGAGGTCTGCCTTGGGCCCGGGGTCGGGGGCTGGTCTGTCCTGGGGGGTGGGGGGCGCTCAGTCTGCGTCTGTGACCCCCCCCCGTGTTTTGTCCCCGCAGAGGAGCTCGAGCACGTGGGCAAGGCCAAGACTCGCCTGTGGGGCCTGCTGTCCCCGGGGCGGCTGGCCGGCCGGGCCCAGCGGAGCGCGTGGCTCCGGAGCTACCTGCTGTTCCTGGAGGAGCTGGGCGTGTCGGAGCAGATGCAGGCGCGAGCGCTGCTCCTGCAGCTCTGGGCCACGCAGGTGGGTGCCGGGCTGCGCGCGGGGCCGTGTGCATGCACAGGTGAACGGGTGTGGGCCCACGCTGGCATGCACACCGTGTCCGAGCAGAGACGGACGTGTAGGAATGAGGTGGGCATGGGTGTGTCTTCCTTAAGGTGTGCCCGTGTTCATGTGTGTGCGTGCGTATTTTCATGTGTGCACATATTGTATGCATGTATGTGAACATGTGTCCCCCATTCTCTGGGACTAACATGAAAACATGTTCATGCGTGTTTTCATGTGTGTACATATTGTATGCATGTATGTGGGCATGTGTCCCCCATTCTCTGGGACTAATATGAAAACGTGTTCATGCATGTTTTCATGTGTGCACATATTATATGCACGTATGTGGACATGTCCCCATTCTCTGGGACTAACATGAAAACATGTTCATGCATGTTTTCATGTGTGTACATATTGTATGCATGTATGTGGGCATGTGTCCCCCATTCTCTGGGACTAACATGAAAACATGTTCATGCATGTTTTCATGTGTGCACATATTATATGCACATATGTGGACATGTCCCCATTCTCTGGGACTGACATGAAAACATGTTCATACGTGTTTTCATGTGTGCACATATTGTATGCATGTATGTGGACGTGTGTCCCCTCATTCTTTGGGACTAACATGAAAATATGTTCATTTCATGTGTCTTCATGTGTGCATATATCATATACACGTATGTGGATGTGTGTCCCCCATTCTCTGGGACTAATATGAAGACATGTTCATGCCTATTTTCATGTGTGCACATGTTGTATACACGTATGTGGATGTGTGTCCCCCCATTCTCTGGGAGTAGCAGAGGTAGCAGGAGTCACAGTTTATTGGGTCTCTGGGCACCAGGTCTCGTGTCCCCTGGCGGTGACAGGGGTCAGGCTGGCCTTTGCGTGGATGGAGGCAGACAGGGCGGGGCCCCATGGAAGAAGCCGCCAGTGTCTTGAATTCAGGGCCTTTTGTGCTTGTCTGGCCACAGGGACGGACGCAGGGGCGTGCACGCACGCATCGGTCCCCTCTGTGAGGGACACGGCATCCCGGGGCTCTGAGCAGCCCCAGTCCCACGCCGCTCTGGAACTAAGGGGCGGTGGCCCCGCCCCGTCGCTCAGTGGCAGCGGGACGGCCCCTGGTGCCGCGCTGGAAGCCGAGGCTGTTATTTGTCATCTCCTTGGCAACTTGAGTGATGGACAGCAAGTGACCTTGCGGATGCTACGTGCCGGGAGGGCTGGAGTGCCCCCTGCTGTGTGCTCCCCAGAACAGGCTGGGGGAGGGGCCCGCTTCTGAGCACCAGGTCTGAGCTTGGCCCTGGGGGGAGCGTCATCCTGTCTCTGTGGGCCCAGGGAGGGGACGGGAGGAGCTGCCCAGACCCAGAGGGGGGGTGGCTGGACACAGCCAGGAGGGGCTGGAGATGCACCACAGGGTGGGCGCTTGCCTGTGGCCGACCCGGGTTTCTGTTCCAGACAACCCTTCCCGAGCACTGCTAGGAGTGAGCCCTGAGCCCTGAGCTGGGAGTGAGCCCTGAGTCCTGAGCCGGGAGTGAGCCCCGAGCACAGAGCCGGGAGTCAGTCCTGAGCACAGAGCCGGGAGTGAGCCCTGAGCACTGTCAGGTGTGGAAAAAAAAACAGGAAAAAGAGAGAGAGAGACAGTAACAGAGACAGAGACAGAGAGACACAGAGAGACAGAGAGAAAACTGGGCTTCAATCCCAGCTTTTGGGGGCCCAGTTCAGAGTCCAGGCCCCGAGGGACAGTGCTGGCCAGAGGTAGGGATAAGGGTGCTGAGTTTTCCTCCCGAGGGGGGGGCAGGTGTGGCCACCGGGGAGGGAGGGCTCTGGGGCTTTCTCGGGGCTGAGTCCCAGAGGCTCAGGGAAAAGCCTTTTCATCAGCACGGAGGCCGCGGTTGTCTCGGCGCCTCTGCCCAGATGTTTGTCTTTGCGGTCGAGACCACGACTAAACCCCAGCTTTTAATTTTATAAAATACCGTGTGAGGCGCGTCCTTCCTCTGTCATTGGCCGCCGCTGCAGAAGATCGATGGCTCTCTTCTCCCTCTAAAAGCAGTGCCCCCGTATAAAACAGTCAGACGCTTCCCAGTGCCGGACACGGCGGAAAGTCAGCTCCTGCCCCTGCCCGGGTCCCCTGCCCGGTCCCCCCGCCCCTGCCTGGGTCCCCCGCCCCTGCCCGGTCCCCCCCGCCCCTGCCCGGGTCCCCTGCCCCTGCCCGGTCCCCCCCGCCCCTGCCCGGGTCCCCTGCCCCTGCCCGGGTCCCCTGCCCCTGCCCGGTCCCCCCCGCCCCTGCCCGGGTCCCCTGCCCCTGCCCGGTCCCCCCCGCCCCTGCCCGGGTCCCCTGCCCCTGCCCGGTCCCCCCCGCCCCTGCCCGGGTCCCCTGGCTCTCCCCAGGTGCAGCCTGGAGGGCCTCATGTCCTCGGTGGAGGGCCGTCCACCAAGCCCCACCCAGCGCTTGCTGCCCGTGCCCCGGTGTCCCCTGGATGCCTGCACTCGCTGGCTCCTTTGGCCAGCCCCGTTCTAGCCACCCTGCAGATGACCGGACGTCGTCATTGATTTCCTGTATCGACAGGCCCCAGGCCGCCTCCAGTCTCTTGCTGATACATCAGCACTTTGATAAGTATCTGTGCAAATGTCCTTCTCCCTGCGTGGAATTGCGTCTAATAATAGAAGGCCTGGATAAACAGGCTGCCTAATGACTCGTTAATATTCCATATTAGGGGGGGCAGGGTTGTCGGTCTGTCCCTCGGAGTTCACTTCAGGGCGCCCGGACACTTCGAAGCCACCTGCTCAGGCCCTGAGTGTAAAACTGTTCCGCCAAGGTGGAAGTCGAAGAAACTTCCAGACAGTTCCCTCCGATCTAGCCTGTGGGGGGCTTAAACGTCTCTTTTTTGGTGGTCCTGGGATGGAATCCAGGATCTCATAAATAAAGGCTCATAAATAAAGCGCGAGGCTGGAGCGATAGCACAGCGGGTAGGGCGTTTGCCTTGCACGCAGTTAGCAGTTAACCCGGGTTCAATTCCCAGCATCCCATATGGTCCCTCGAGCACCAGCAGGAGTAATTCCTGAGTGTGTGAGCCAGGAGTAACCCCTGTGCATCGCTGGGTGTGACCCAAAAAGCAAAATAAATAAATAAATAAATAAATAAAATAAGGGCGAGCACTTTCCTACTGAGCTACATTCCCTACCCTTTTGGGGTGTTTTAAATAATGCCTGTTCAAGAAAGTTATGGGGGTTTTGTTTGTTTGTTTTGTTTGGGGGCGACACTCAGCAGTGCTCAGGGCTGACTCCTGGCTCTGCACTCAGGGATCACTCCTGGCGGGCTTGGGGGACCCTGTGGGACGGGAGGGGTGAACCTGGGTGTGCTGTGTGCCAGGCAACGCCCTGCCCTGCCCGCTGCATATTGCTCCGGCTTCAGGGAACTTAGAGTTTTCACAGTGATTCATTATTGCCGCTTTGCTTCGTACCCGCAAAGAGGCAAAGATGTGAAGGTTCAGTCTCTGAGGAAAGGCCTCAGGTCTCCCGTCACCGCTGTGGGGTGACCATGTCACCCAGCGGGACACACAGGTGGCTTCACTGACCCACCTGCCCCGCTGGGCAGCCCCGCGCGGCCTCCCCCGGCAGCTGTTGTGCGGAGGCTTAATGAGCATCTTGTTCCGTCACCACCTGCCACTGACCGGCTCTGGGGTTGCCCCTGAGGTCACAGGTCACAGTTTTGCTGGAGGCCAGGGGTGCTGGGCTGGCCTGGGAACGGGCCCTGGGCTTTGCCAAGCTCAGTAGTTTCTGGCCAACCCAGGGCTGAGACACAGGTGACCACACAGGATGTCTGGGTGCGGGACCCAGGCCTCTGGGCCTCCTTCTTGGCCCGAGCTGGGCGGGAGATATAGATGGTCACCTCACACCCGGGCCTGGGAGGGTGGTGTAGACAAACACCTCACACCCGGACCTGGGAGGGTGGTGTAGACGGATGCCTCACACCCGGGCCTGGGAGGGTGGTGTAGACAGATGCCTCACACCCGGGCCTGGGAGGGTGGTGTAGACGAATGCCTCACACCCGGGCCTGGGAGGGTGGTGTAGACAGATCCTCACCCCCAGGCCTGGGAGGGTGGTGTAGACAGATGCCTCACACCCGGGCCTGGGAGAGTGGTGGTATAGACGGACCCTCACACCTGGGTCTGGGAGGGTGGTGTAGATGGATGCCTTACACCCAGGCCTGGGAGGGTGGTATAGACGGACCCTCACCCCCGGTCCTGTGAGGGTGGTGTAGACGGACCCTCACTCCCAGGCCTGGGAGGGTGGTGTAGACGGACACCTCACACCTGGTCCTGGGAGGGTGGTGTAGACGGACCCTCACTCCCAGGCCTGGGAGGGTGGTGTAGATGAATCTCTCCTCTAACCCGGCCCGCCCGCCCGCAGGGGAACACGGGTCCCGCCGCCTTCTGGCTGTTGCTCTTCCTGCTCAGGACCCCCGCGGCGCTGGCCGCAGTCCGTGACGAGCTCAAGGGCGCGGTGGGGCCCCCGGAGAAGCCCACCTTCCTGCAGAAGGTCCCGGACAGCTCGCCCGTGCTCGGTGAGTCTCAGTGCCGGGGCCCTGGGGTCTCCCCAGACAAGGGCCCCCATCCTCAGGGCCCAGCCTTGTCCTTTGAGCTGCCCCCTACCTGCCACCCCCCACCACGGGGTCCCTCGACCCAGCAGTCACGTGCTGTCAGACCCGCGAGGACATTGCTGCCTACAAGGACATGGAGAGTGACTCGACTGGGGGAAGATGCTAACTGGTCAGTGGCAGCTGGCTTCAGGCACAGGTGGATCCAGGCGCTTCCACCCTGCCCCCGGACTCACCTCTCCATCTCTGACCCCCTTGCCCTCTGGCTCTGGCAAGAGGCTCCTCGCTTCTCCAGGAGCTCCCCCACCCATGAGGGTGCCCCTTCATGCCGCCCTCCTTCCCCAGCCCACCCCGTGTCTATGGGGTCACATGCCCGTCGTGGGCCAGGCCGAGGGGCAGAGTGTTGGGGTGCCCTGACCGGCCTAGCTCAGTTGAGGTGTAAAGTCAACAGCTTCGCTGAATGGGGCGGGGGCTGTTTCCCGAGGGAGACCCCAACACACCCGCCACCTGACCTTTGCCGCCTTTCGCGCTCTGCCCGGCCGCCCTGTGCGTGCTGCGTGGGTGGGGGGTGCATGCTTCGTGGGTGGGGGTGCGTGCAGTCCCGGGGCGGGAAGCCCCCCTGAGCCCTCCTTGTCCCCCGCAGACAGCGCCTTGAGTGAGAGCCTCCGGCTCACAGCCGCGCCCTTCATCACCCGCGAGGTGCTGGCAGACCTAGCCCTGCCCCTGGCAGACGGGCGCCACTTCAGCCTGCGGCGTGGGGACCGGCTCCTCCTCTTCCCCTTCCTGAGTCCCCAGAGGGACCCGGAAATCTACGCTGACCCAGAGGTGAGTGGTGGGCCAGGCTCGGGGCGGGGAGAGAGACTGGCGCCTCTGGGTGGCACCTGACTCTGCTCGCTGTGGCCGTGCCACTCTCTGCTCGCCCCTCTTTCCCTCTGCCCGTCTTAGCTCCTCCCCCAGGAGCTGTGGGGGCCTCAGTGAGGCCCTGCACGGACCCTTTGCAGTACCCGGCCCGCATGGAGCTCAGCTGCTCGAGGTCTCAGCACAGCCTCCAGGCACGGAGGTAGTGCAGGGGGAGGCGCTCGCCTGCACGTGTCTGATGCTGGACAGTCCCTGGGCACAGAGCCTCGAGTATGCCCTGAACTCACTGGGTCTGGCCCCAAAGCACTCTCACACTTCTGCTCCCTCTTCTAGACTTTCTGTGGGGCAAGATGATAATTCCTAACAGATTTGGGTGCTTATTGTGTGTGCCTAACCCTATGCTGTATTCCCATTCATCCAGCCATCATTTATGCATCCTCTGTCATCCATCCATCCACCTACTGCCATCATCTGTTCACCCACCCACCCATCTATCCATCCACCCACCCGTCCACCCACCCATCCACCCACCCATCCACCCACCCATCTACCCACCCACCCATCCATCCATCCATCCATCCACCCATCCATCCATCCATCCATCCATCCATCCATCCATCCATCCACTCACCCACCCATCTATCCATCCACCCATCTATCCACCCACCCACCCACCCATCTATCCATCTACCCATCCATCCATCCATCTATCCATCCATCCATCCATCCATCCATCCATCCATCCATCCATCCATCCATCCATCCATCCATCCACCCATCTATCCATCCACCCACCTATCCACCCACCCACCCACCTACCCATCTATCCATCCATCCATCCATCCATCCACCCATCCATCCATCCATCCATCCATCCATCCACCCATCTACCCATCCACCCACCCATCCACCCACCCATCCATCTATCCATCTATCCATCAACCCATCCATCCATCCATCCATCCATCCATCCATCCATCCATCCATCCATTCATCCATCCATCTATCCATTCATCTACCCACCCATCCATCCACCCATCCACCCATCCACCCATCCACCCTTCCACCCACCCACACATCTACCTACCCATCCATCCATTAGTTCATCCACCCATCCACCCATCATCCATCCATCCATCACCCACCTGTCTGTCCTGGCCATCACCTGTCCACCCACCTACCATTCCACCACCCACCCACCCACCTCCCATCTTCTAGTTCAGGGCTTCTTTAACTCTTCTCACCACCCGTGATCGCTTTTGTGTGAGAAATACCACACTGGGGAGTGCCGCTGGGAACACCTTGGCTTCATTATGCATTTGATTGGGAGTTCATTTTTTTCTGAATTCAGCAGAGATTTTATGTAAGACAAGAGACAGAGAGGGGAGGCAGGCAGCCTCCCGCTTCCCATGGCGTGAGAAGGGGTCTCCTAAGCTGGATCCCATGAATTAATTTTTGGTGTTTCGGATCAAGGAACCTTTCGCTGTTGCCAGATTTTCTTCTGCACCCCTGACATTCAGTCACACAACCTCCATTGGGGATTGAGACCACTTAAGAAGCTTCCTTCTGCTGTACCCAGTCATCACATTTATGTATTATTCTATCAATTTTTCTTTCATTCACCATGACTTTGTGCTAAACCTTGTGTTCAGGTAAAATCCTCAACTTCACTGTCTACAATGTAGCCAGAAATATTTGACTTTCTTTTCCTTTTTTTCGTTGGCCCTGTCTGGCAGTGCTCAGGGCTTACTCTTGGCTCTGTACTCAGGGCTCACTCCTAGTGGGCCTTGAGGGACCGGATGGGATGCCAGGGATCAAACCCGGGTCGGCTGTGTGCAAGGCAAGTGCCATAGTTGCTCAACTGTCTCTCCTGCCCACTGGCACCATTCTTAGGGTTTTTCAGACATACACAAAGCTCACCTGTGCAGACGCCAGGCAGTGCTGCTCCAGAACTTGCTGTGTCCCCTCAGCCACGGCTGTGACACATTATTCTCATGTCAGCATACTCAGCCCCCCCAACCTCTTAAAGATCAGCCAGTTCCTTCCGACACACTCTCCCATGTCTCCAGTTTTTCTCTTGGGAAGTAAGATTGTGGTGAACCCTTGAGCGTCCTCACCCCTTTTTCTTCTTGCTTTCTGGGTCATAAGTGGG
This sequence comes from Sorex araneus, assembly GCF_027595985.1. Lineage (NCBI taxonomy): Eukaryota > Metazoa > Chordata > Mammalia > Eulipotyphla > Soricidae > Sorex > Sorex araneus. Next base: position 132,046,583 of record NC_073306.1, on the reverse strand, counting down.
TTGGGGGGGTTGAAATTGGACATTCTTTCTATTTAGGAATTTTTTGAATGTTTATAGCTTTATTTAAATACCACCATTCGCAGTGTTGTTCACCATCCAGTGTTTTAGGTATTCCGTGTTCCAGCACTTAATCCCACCCCCAGCGTGCCCTTCGATCCACCAGTGTCCCCAGTTTCCCACCCCACTCCCCAAGCCGGCCCCTTAGAGGCACAAGATAATCCACTTTATGTTGCTTGTTACAATGTATATCCCACAACGGTGTTGCTAAAGTTATTATAGAGTATTTACTGAGCTGGGAGGTGCTGCTACTGTTTCCGCTCACTGTTTGGGCTTCTTTGCAGCATTCCCGTACAATCTGCTGTGCTTCCTTCTGGAGCCATCAGCGCTGTGAGTTTTGGAGATGCTCAGTGGCCACATTTTTTTTTTTTAATCGAATCACCATGTGGAAAGTTACAAAGCTTTCAGGTTTAAGTCTCAGTTATACAATGCTCAAACACCCATCCCTTCACCAGTGCACATATTCCACCACCAAGAATGACAGTATACCTCCCCGCAAAGTGGCCACATTTGTGGCCGCACATTCCAGGAGCTTCAGCAGCTTGGAGTCACTCCAAGATTAGTCTCGGAGCTGGGCCAGCGGGGGTCGGGCACCGGTGAGGTGCTGGGCTTTTTGGCAGGATGGGGACTCGCCCACTCCCCATCCCAAGAAGGCCCCAGAGATCTCTCTTGGGAGACTGAGCCTGCCTGGGACCTTCAGCTGCCGTGTCTCTCCCTCCTTAGGAATTTAAATACAACCGATTCTTGAATCCTGACGGCTCGGAGAAGAAAGATTTCTACAAGGGCGGGAAGAGACTGAAGAATTACAGCCTGCCGTGGGGCGCAGGGCACAACCAGTGCTTGGGGAAGGGCATTGCCGTCAACAGCATCAAACAGTGAGTGTGTGTGTGTGTGTGTGTGTGTGTGTGTGTGTGTGGAGGGGGGGGTCTCCTGAGCCTGTGGGTCAGCAGGTGAGATGCAGGGGCCCAGATGAGAGAATGGTCTAGAGCAGAGGCTCCAAGCCTACCATGCACAGCTGCCCCCACAGATGCACAGACTGTCATTTTCTGTGTGTGCTGACTCTTAAAGACTCGAACTCAGATAAAAAGCCAAATCAGATCCAGCCACAGGTCATCCCCGTGAGTCTGGGGTCGAGTCCCAGCACCCAGCACCCAGCACAGCAGACGTGGGGCTGTGGTGTGGTGGGGCCAGCTATCTACAGCTGCCACCCAGACCCAGCACCTGCCCAAACACCCTCATTCCCTTCTGCGTGTTTGTGGGGCTGAGCACCCACCAGTCTCTTCCTGGACCCCAGGCTCGGGTTCCAGCATCACAGACAGGACCACGTTTGTTTGCTTTTTCCTTTTATCTTTGTCTTTAGGGGGTGGGGTGCGGGGTGGGCTACACCCAGTGGTGCTTGGGGGAGAGTCCTGGCTCCGTGCTCAGGAGACAGCCTTGGCAGTGCTCGTGGGACCATTTGTGGTGCTGGGGATTGTGCTGGAGTTGTCTGAAACGGCCACGTGCCAGGCAAGTGCCTTGCTCCCTATGCCATCTGTCACTCTGTCCTTCTCGGCCCCAAGTCCTGGTAGCCAGGGGACCTTCGGTGACTTTTCCTACTCTAAGCAGGAAGCTGGTCCTGACCACAGCACAGAGAGGTCCGACAGATGAGGTGGATCCGAGTAGGAACCCAGCTGGTCTCGGGCCGGCTTGGCTGTCGTGCCGTCATGGTCATTGTTATTTCCAGCATGCCGGCATCAGGCGGAGCCAGCGGGCACGTTTGGTCATCATGTCCCTCGAAGTCACGAGCCCACAGGGGGTGTGAGGAGACAACAGGAGCCAGTACAAAGATGCCATCAGATGTGGGGGGACATGGCCCTCGGGGCGTGCACACAGGAGGCGCCCCACAAACACGGGCTTCCCTTCCCACCTGGGTTGGATGGTGGAGGGAGGTGAGGGGTGAGAAGTCCCCGAAATCCAGCCCTGGAATGAGGATTGCGTTCCCCCTCCATACACACGCCAGCCCGGGGAGCGGAGGGCGTGGGCGGGGAGAGTGTAGGGGGCTGTGAGTGTGTGTGTGTGTGTGTGTGTGTGTGTGTGTGTGTGTGTGTGTGAATTCCTGCTCAGTGGAGTGTGTGTGAGAGAGAGAATTCCTTTTCAGTGTGTGTGTGTGTGTGATACCTGCTCAGTGTCCAAATATGTGTGAGAGAAAGTGTGTGTCAGATTGTGTGTGCATGTATGTGTGATTTCTGCTCAGTGTCTGAATTTGTGTAATTCCTTTTCAGTGTCTGCTTTGTGTGAGTGTGTGTGTATATATATATGTGTTTGTGTCAGTGTGTGTATATGTGTGTGTGTATAGGTGTGTGAGTGTGTGTATATATGAGTGTGTGAGTATATGTTTATGTGTGTGAGTGTGTTTATGTGTGTGTGTGTATATATGTGTGTGAGTGTGTGAATGTATGTGCATGAGTGTGTATATGTGTATATGTGTGTGAGTTTGTATATGTGTATGAGTGTGTGTGTGTATATGTGTGTATGTGAATGTGTATATATGAGTGTGTGATATGTTTGTGTGAGTGTGTGTATATGTGTATGAGTGTGTGTATATATGTATGTGTATGAGTGTGTATATGTGTGTGAGTGTGTATGTGTATGAGTGTGCGTGAGTGTGTGTATGTGTGTGTGTGTGTGCATGTGAGTGTTTGTGGATTCCTGCTCAGCTCGCTCCCGCCGGGAGACCGTTCTCACGCCCTCCCCCTGTTCCTCGCTGATGCAGTGACACATAAGCCCCTGTGAAACTCACCTTCCACCCTCCGTGCCCAGCGCTGTCAGTCACGCGGCAGCCAACTCTGGCGTTTCAGGCGGGCGTTGTGCTCAGCTGGGCTCCTCCCTCCTGCTGTCGCAGCCAGGCTGCGCAGAGACTCGTGCCGCCACGGGCTGGGCCCAGGTGTCCCTCAGAGCCCTCGGGCCCGTGTCTTAGCCCCGCTCATGCTAGAGCAGCTGCCTGCTGGGCCCGTCAGTGCGGGCTCTGGACAGGGTAGGTCGGGCAGGGCCCTGGCAGGGGTGCCAGAACCAAGCCCCGCTGCCAGGCACCTCCCTGTGTCTAATCGCCTCCAGTGCCGAGCTGGACCTCGCCTGCCCCCGGGAGGGATGGGGGCTGGGCCACGGGAAGCGATTTCCCGGCCACACTTCCTTATGGCACCCAGCCCCGGGCCCGGGCGTCGATTGAGATGCTCCAGCCTCATCTTCCTCTTCCCCGGTGCTTCTTGCCCAGATTCAGCCCTCACAGGTGCCCGGGTCACGGGGGCGGGCTGGGCACAGTAATGAATGGCCCAGACTGGTCCTGGCAGTGCCCGACGGCGGCTGCCCCAGGTAAGAGAAGGCGAGGGCAGGAGGCATTAACAGCAGACGAGGCTGCCACCCCGCAGATGGGCACAGGACACCTCGCACGCTCACGGGGCTTCCCGAAGACGGCCAGAGGGTGGGTGTATTCGGCCGTGGTCCCACATGAGGCGGTAAAGATGCCTGGAGAGGGGTGCATCTAAGCGTGCACGTGTGCTCATGTGTGTGCGTGTGTGCACCTGTGTGTACGTGCATATGTGTGTGTACATGAATTGTGCAAGTGCATGTGTATAGGTGCTCATACGTGTGTGTGTGTGCATGCGTGTGCACATGCGCCTGCTTTTTAGTTCACAGAGACACCCTATGAGTCAGCCACACCCCTGACTCCACACAGCGGGGCTGCCGGGCACAGAGAGGGCAGGTGCGATGGGGGTCAGGGAACCAGGCTCTGCTGCTGTGACGAGACCCCCTCCCTTCACTGCCTGGTGATACCCGAGGTCTGGTTCCCACGCACAGAGCACGGGGGGTGGGTGTCTCCCTCCTTGCAGAGATTCGGGGCCACATCCCCCACCTCCTGCCCCACGTCTGGCAGGAAGGTCTGGGGGTGCCACTTACACTAGCCTCCGGGGCAGGAGCTGGGCCCACTGCCCTCCCCACCAGCCCGGGACAGTCCGCAGAAGACGCTTGTTGCTTTCCTGCCTCACTGGCCCTCGCCCTCTCTCCTGTGCCCCCCGCAGATTTATATTCCTTGCGCTGACCCACCTGGACCTGGAGCTCCTGGCCCCGGATGAGGGGCTCCCCGTGTTTGACCCCAGCAGGTACGGCTTTGGCCTGCTGCAGCCGGCCCACGACGTGCGCATCCGTTACCGCCTGCGGCCCTGAGCCCCGGAGTCCGCGTTAGCACCCGCCAATGCAGCCGGCCCGGCCCCCCGGCCCCCCGGCCCCCCAACGCTTTGTGTCTGCTTCTGGGGCTGCAGCTCTGACCCCTGCCCTGCCAGCAGGCCCTCTTTCCTCCTTGCCCCCCTCGGGGAGGGGGCTGGGGGACGCTGGGCAGGTCAGCAGAGAAAGCTCGGGAAGCTCCACGGGGCAGTTGGACAGAGCTCCTGCTCCAGCCCAGCTTGTTCCCCTCGCCCCCCCCCCCCAGCGACTCCACGGCCCCCTCCCTGTGCCCCGAGAGGCCAGTGTCCCGGCTCTAGCCCTGATGGTCCGAGGGGGGCTGGCCTGGCACTAGCTCCGCCCTCCAGGCGTAGGTCAGCCCCAGCTCCAGGTGGCCGTGGCATCTGCGCCCCTGGGTGCCCCTCGCCAGGCTCTGTGCGTCTGTGTTCACGTGGGACGCTGGGGAAATGCCGGCTGGCACATGACAGGTGCACGCAGGCACTCCCCGCCCCCCACGGCGGCTGGCAGAGCGGGGCACGCTTCCAGAGCCCAGTCCCCGAGGGGGGTTTCCCAGTGCTGAGCTTCCTGGAGGCAGGAGGCGGTGGGGGTGGGAGGGAGGGGGGGGGCTTGGTGCCCACGGGCAGTCCCGAGCTCGCCGTGGGCCCCCTCCAGCCTGCAGCCGGCTTTGTTGGCCTCCACTTAAAGAGAAAAACAACACGCCCGTTCATTGCTGTTGTCTGTCTCTGGGAGCCTGGGTGGACGCCACGTGGCCAGCGTTGCCTGGGAAGTCAGCGGTGGTGTGTATCCCCAGCACCAGGGCTGAGACGTCCCCGCTGCCTGACCCCGGGTCTCCCCTGCCCCCCTGCACCCACCCCCTGGCACGGGGAGACACTGGAGCCTGAGACACCCCCTTAGATGCAGGAGGGCCCCTCGCCCGGGGGCAGCCTGTCCTGGGAACAGCAGCTCGGGGGTGGGGTCTGGGCTCTGCATCCCTGAGGGAGAAACGGCCGCTCAGGGGCCATTGGTGGCCTGGATCCCTCAGTCCTGTGTGTGGTGGCCCCGGGGTCCAGCAGAACTGACTCCTGCCTCTCCCTGCGTCTGGGAACGAGGGATGGTGATGCCCTCCTCCCAGAGGGGAGCAGAGAGAAAGGCCGAGACTGCACAGAGGACCAGAGAGGGCAAGGCACTTGCCCAGGGTCACACAGCTCTGAACCCAGCAGACAGACACACCGCTCAAGTAGTCAGGGCTGGCAGGCAGCTCTGCAAACCTGGGACACAAAGGGCAGAGGCTCTTGGAGGGGAAGTCGTGTTTGGTGTCAGAGAGCTGACAGAGCCAGAGGCACCCCTTGAGGCAATGGGTGATCTCACCACTACATGCATGCACACATGCTCACATGCATAGTACTCACACACATGCTCACACACATGCATACACATGCATGCCCACATGCAGTGCTCACATATATGCTCAAACATGTGTACACATGCATACACGCACAGCACTCATATATACACATGCATACCATGCTGACATGTGTAAACAAACATCTGCTTACATGCACACTGTCACACACATATTTACACACAGTTGCTCACATATATTTACACATACATGCATACACATGCTCACATCCCTACTTACATATACATACACACATACACATGTACCTGCATATGCACACATACACCTATATTCACACTTACAATTGCTCACATGTACATACACATACGTGCACTTACATATACATACATGCACACTTATATGCATACATACTCATATACACACATACATGCATGCTTACAAATAGACACAGTCAAATAGTTTCAGATACAAACATGCAACCATATACACACAGGCACACATACATTTACACGCAGACAATCATGCACACATACTCTCCTTGATACACCCCCAGGCATATACATAGACACATGCACACACATGCACACGCACACACTCACACACACAGGTCCTCGTGTCTCTTGCTGGAGGAGGAGAGTGGAATGGAGCTCTGCAGAGTTCCAGCTAATCTCCTCAGAGCAGAGAGCTGGGGGCTGGGGTCTTCCCTGGCCCTGAGCCTCCAGGCACCCCCAGGATTCCCAGACAGACACTGTGATTGGCAGGAGGCGGGATATCCCCAGGGAAACCCATCTTCACGCCTGGGTGACCCCCACTCCTGCCTGCTTCTTAACTCGGCAGGAAATCTGGGCTGGCAGCCTCCGGTGGGAGGAAGGAGCCGGTTTCCATGGCAACCCTCAGCCGCCTCCTCCCGGCTGGGAAGAGAAGGCAGAAGGGCGCAGAAATAGCTTCAGGAAGATGGGGTGTGCCGGGGGGAGTCCTCTGACATCCCCCTTCTGAATCAGGGCTCTGTTGCCACCGAGACTTGATTCTCAATGGTGTTCAGAATGGGCCGGGTGCCTTAAAGGGGCGCGTCCACGCTGCCCCCAGCTTTCAGAGGAGCTGGGCCCCAGCTGGCGGCCCCAGCTGGCGCGGGAGAAGCCACAGCAGAGCTCCGGAACCGCCCAGCCTCCCTGGTTTTCATCTTCATTGTTGTTCTTCCTTTGAAAAACGAGAAAGCTCCAGCCCCAAGAGGGCCAAGGGGGCTCTTCCCCCAGCTGAGCTGGGAAGACAGGACCTCCCTCGGCCATTGCGAGACCCCCCCCCCACAGGAAGACCGGGGCGCTGCCCTCCCTGGGGGCTCGCAGGCTTGTGTGTCCCGGGAAAGACGAGCTTAGCTGGACCTGACGGGGAGTGAGATTGGGCGTGTGGTCCTTCACCAGATCTTTCCCTTTAAAGAAGCTCGTGTCTCTCTCTCTCTCTCTCTCTCTCACACACACACACACACACACACACACACACAACACACACACCCCTCACATGTGTTTAAAAGGGAACTTTTTTCACCGCTGGGAACTGATGATATATATCACTCTCAGCCAAAAATAGAAAATGCCCGAGAAATCGATTTCCTGGGGAGGGGCCCCCAGGCGGGTCCCCCAAGGCGTGCAGCCAGAGAGAGCGGGCTTCCTCCTTCCCAAGGGGCAGTGGCCACGAGCTTCCTAGCTGATCCCCGGGGTGGCCCCAGGGCGGAGGGGGGCGGGCAGGGGGCAGGCTGGCCTCACGCAGCTGTCCTGGCCGGAGCTCCTGCTCAGCTTGCTTCCGGGTCCCCCAGGGGTCTCATGAGCTGATACACACCCACCTGCCCCTTCTCCAGGTGGAGAAAAGGGCTTCGAGAGGGCGTGTCCTGGCCCGAGTTGTCCGTGTTGCTTCCTTTGGCTAGAGACCATGTTTCTGTATCAGCGCTGCTAAGCCTGTGTTAATAAACCTTGTCTGTTTTCCTGCCGTGCTGCCGGTGAGAATGTTCTGGCTGGCGCTAAGTGCTCCAGTTGGAGCCGCCGGGGGAGTGCGGCGCAGACCAGAGGTGGCGGCTCTGCCCCGCGGGCGGTTTGCTTGGCAGCTGTGCCTGTAAAACGGAGCACCGTGTCCGGGAAGGGAGCCCAGGGCTCTGCCTGCCTCGAGGTCGGGTCTCCCTGGGGCGGCCCCAGCGCAGCGTGGGCTCTCACCTGAGGGCGGACAGACGGCAGGAGAGGATGGCCACGAGCCCCTCTAGAGGGAGCATGGGGCCCCAGGCCTGGCGGGGGGAGTAACACAGGGATCAGGCGCTTTCCTTGCCTGCAGCTGGCCCAGGTCTGACCCCCACACTCCAGAGGGTCCCCTGAGCACCGCCAGGGTTGATGCCTGAGCACAGAGCCAGGAGTAAGCCCAGAGCATCAACTCCCCCCTGCCCCATATGAAGGAGGGCTCGGGCACGTGCGGCCGCCTCCTGAGAGCCTCTCGCGTCTCATCCACGACCCTGCGACCCTGCCAGCAGCAGGAGGCACGATGAGGACGAGGTACACGGTCCCCGGCAAAGGGAACCCGGCAAGGAAAGGCATGCTGCCCGCCCTCGCTTGCACGCCCTCTGACCCAGGGATGCGCTGTTCCCAGCAAAAACGGAGGCGATGGGTGTGTGTGTATGCGAATTAATTCGAGAAAAGAGTAAAAAGAAAGCGGGCTTTTCCTCTCGACCCCTAAATGTTCCAGCTTGGTGGGGCTGGGTTTGGCGGTAAGGGGCGGACGGGCACCTTGAGGTGGCAGCAACGTCCACTCAGCAAGCCTCTCGGATACAGGACACAAGAGCTGTGGCATCTACATAGTCCCCACCCCGGGCTCCTTCCTGCTGGTCCCCCCCCAGCCTCTGTTACCAGTAGCCAGTAAGGCTGCTAGAACTCCAGCGGGTTTCTCCAGCTTCCTAAGAGTAGGAAGAGCAGAGAAGTGAAAAATCCTCTGCTTTCATCGATTGGCTAGAATGTAGTCACGTGGTGCTCCTTGCTGCAGAGGAGGCTGGGAAATGTAGTCCTTCTAGGAACCCGGGCTGTGCCCCCCTGGAGGGGGAAGGTAGCCAGGTCTGAGAAGTGTTTGTCACAGTGAGAGTCTAGTACAGGAGCAGGACGTGGTCTCCCTGACTGTCCCCTGTGTCAGAGCTCTGCAGCAACAGAACTTTGGCCGCGTGCCATTCACAGCAACGCCAGAAGGACTCAGTTTCCTTTGGCCAGGTAAGGACGTTAAGAAGTAACGGCGTGAGTCTACAGAAGAACGTCTTGGTGCCCTGCCTGCGGAAACGTGAGTTCAGTATCAGAACGACATGGCCACCCAGAGGTCAGTAGCTGCCCCAGTGTGGAAGCCACTCAGCGCCACTGGCCGAGTAGGTCAGCAGAGTGTGGGGACGAGAGCGACAGTGACAGCCCCCAGAGGCTGTGCTGGGTCCTGGAGCACTGCCGAGTGTGCCTCCCTCTGGGAAAAAAAATTAAAAACAAAATGTTTAGGGACAAAAGGGTGTGACGTGATCCTCAGGTGAAGGGGGTTGTCTGAGGGTGTGAATGCCAGCGGCTGGGGACCAAATCCCTGGGCCTGGCGGAGTAGCACAGGGATGGAGAATACCTGGTTCACCAGGTCTGCAGCCCTGAGTTTGAATCCCCGCCCTGGCAACCCGGCTCTTTAGCCGTCCCTGTGCCACAGCAGTTTCCAGCCACGTTGCAGCCAGGCACGTGTGGCACCACTGAAAGGGGAGTGACGCCCGACAAGCACCCCAGCCAGAAAGATGTGTGAGTACCACGACCAGGGAGCGGTCACCATGGCCCGGCCAGCAGGTGTGAGCACCATGGCCATGTCCCACAGGGGGCGCCACTGAGACATGTGTGCTTGGACTGAGCGCAACTCCCTGGAAACACTCAAGGCCGGGCTGGAGCGATTGCACAGCGGGGAGGTCGTTTGCCTTGCACGTGGTCGACCCGGGTTCGATTTCCAGCATCCCATAGGGTCCCGCAAGAGCACCGCCGGGAGTAATTCCTGAGTGCAGAGCCAGGAGTGACCCCTGTGCATCGCCGGGTGTCACCCCAAAAAAACCAAAACACTGAAGTACAGACCTTGGTGAGCACGGCGGCTGAGTGTGCCAGCACCCCAGCCCGATGTGCGAGCTCCCACCCCCCCCACACCCCCTCTAGCACCGCACTGCAGCCAGGAATATGAGAGACACTCCCCCTTCATTGCAACACAACGATGATGAAGATGAGGGAAGTGGTGGGGGGGAGGAGGGGAAGAAAATAAAGAGCAAATCTTCACCTTGGGCAACACTTCACCTTACCTGCCCTGCTATCCCCCAGCTTATGAAAGAGAGACACCCCCTGCCCTCACTCTCCCGGGGGCAGGGGGAAGCAGCCAGAGCTCTGACAAACCTTCCAAACTCCGCCTACGGGGGCAACAGGCTTCAGGGCCCATCTGGAACCAGCACACCCGTTAAAAACTCTTCCATGCACTTGACATCAAGCTCAGACTCAAACTCTTTCGACCTTCATCGCTCTCCTCTGTCCACGTGCTGCTCTGGTGCCTGTCCCTTCCCAAAGCGTCCAACCACACCCCTGCCCCCGGGCTCTGTCTGCACCCCGTCTTGGCTCACACCCTCCACCCCAGCCTTGCAGGGCTGTGGCTGACCCCCAAGTATCTGAGCTCACCCTCACGGAGCCTCCTGGTGCCCTGGACCTGAGGTGGTTGTTCCCACATTCCACCTCTTGTGTGTGTGTGTGTGTTTAAATTTTAATGAACCACTTGCCCACACGGCAGAGCCTGGCAAGCTCCCCATGGCATATTCCATATGCCAAAAACAGTAACAAGAAGTCTCACAATGGAGATGTTACTGGTGCCCGCTCAAACAAATCGATGAACAACAGAACGACAGTGCTATAGTGTTAATGAACCACCATGAGATCCAGTTACAGATTTACAAACGTGCATAATGACATTTTGGTCCTACAGTGTTGGAGTACCCATTTGTCCATCCGTGCCCATTCTCCACCATCAATGTCTCTAGTATCCTTCCCGCCACCCCACTCCTTCGCCCCCTCACCCCTCCCACCCCCGCCTCTGTGACAGGCACCTTCCCTCTTTCTTTCCTCAGTGTCACAGTTTGCAAGACAGGTAGTAAGCAGCCATCATGTTTGGGCCCTAGTCTACTTTCCGCACGCATCTCCCACCCCGAGCGAGCCCTCCAAGTGTCGTTGACTTAGTAGTCCCTTCTCCATCCCACCTGCCTTTCCCCTCCCCCAGCACCTGAGATGGGCTTCCAAGCCGTGGAGCCACCCTCCTGGCCCTGATCTCTACTGTCCTTGGGTGTGAGTCTCCTGTTATGTTGCTCCACTTCTTGTTCCCTTGGCCGCTGCCCTTTGAGTTGGTTCGCCCCGAGTCCGGAAGGTCAGCTCCAGGAGGACACGAGGCTCAGCTGTTGCCACAGCAGACCACAGGGCTTGGTGGTGCCTCGCGGCTGGGCCCACAGGGACCGAGTGACTGGATGGGCGAGTCTGTTGTTCCGTCTGGACAAGGAGAAGTGAGCGAGGATCTGGAGCGGGCCTGGGACCTTGTCACACTCGTGCTTTGGAACACCGTCCCCGGTGGGGCCCGGGACACTCCTCCTCGCTCTGGTGGTGTCCCGGGGGCTGTGGGGTGCACTGCCGCCCCGAGCACTGGGTGAGAGGAGGCATAAAGCAGGAAGGGGGGCGGGAAAGGCGGCCGCGGAGCTCAGCAAGGGTGGACAAGGGCAGCGGGGGGCAGGCAGAGGCCCCCAGAGGGCAGAGCTGGGTTTTATTTTATTTATTTATTTTTTGCTTTTTTTGGTCACACCTGGCGATGCACAGGGGTTACTCCTGGCTCTGCACTCAGGAATTACCCCTGGCCGTGCTCAGGGGACCATATGGGATGCTGGGGGTTGAACCCGGGTTGGCCGCGTGCAAGGCAAACGCCCTACCCGCTGTGCTATCTCTCCAGCCCCCAGAGCTGGATTTTAATGAAATATTATCTTAGGAGAATCTGTTCATTAGCTTTGGATGCCGGTGACTTCGATTCCCTCCTCGTGCTGACTAGACACTTTTCTTCTGCATCTTGGAGTTCCCTGGCTCGTGGGTGGGGGAGGAATATTAGTTTACCTCTAGCCGCTCGGCGGGGACCCTGTGCTCAGTCCCTCCTCGCCTGCCCGCAGCTCCGCAGGGTTTGCCCACAGGACTGGGACTCAACGGCTTGGCCAAGCCTGGCCGCAGGAGGCGTCAGGACATCTGCCGGGTTCCCTCCGCCCGCGGCACCCACATCCCCTCCAGAGACGCGGCCCAGGCTTCCAGCAGAGCATTCTAGAGAGCAAAAACTCCTAAATGTTAGGTGGATGGTTGAGTAAGTGGGTACGCTCATGGGTGGGTGGGCTGGTGGGTGGACGGGTGGGTGGCTGGCGGGGGGAGTGAGGAGTGGATAGTGGCATGAATGTCTGGAGTGCACAGAATAGTTGTAAGGCACAGAGATGGGTGAATGCATAGATGGGTGGGTGGGCGGGTAAACTGATGGCATATATATATATGCGTATATATGTAGATGGGTGCATAATTGCACAGGTGAGTAAATGAATGGGCGTAAAGATGGCTAATGGGTGAAATGCAAGGATGATGGGAACAAATGGATTAGTAAGTGGGTGAGATCATGGGTCAGTGGGTGAGTAGGCAGATAGCGGTGGGTGTGCAGATGAATAGTGTGGTGGGTGCAGAGTGGTTGTGTAAGTGGATGGTTGGGTGATAGGCAGGTGACGTGTAACAAATGGGAAGAAGAATGGACAAAAACGTTGGGGCCAGTCAGTCTACCAGGCTCATCCATTTACCAGGACCCTCGGGCGGAACCCCCAGGTGTGATGAGAGAATCAAACAAGCACAAAAGAAGCACTAGAGTTGGACACCAGGCCACCAAGGGTCACCCTTGGTTCATAGGTCTTCTCTGTCTAAGACCCCCGCACTCCCATGGGAGAGAGCTAGAAAGAACCTCCAAGGCCTCGCGGGAGAAGCGTCACCTACGGTGCCCGAATGCAGACACACGCGTCAGGGCTGTCTATGGTACCACAGCCGCCAAGGGTGCAGGCACGGCCCTCAGCGCCGGAGACGCCTGATCTCATCAGCCCCTCCAGCACCCCGGGGAGGCGGCGCCTAAGCCCAGTTCATCAACACCAGAGCCACAGGCAAGAAGGTGAGGGTCCTAGCGAACGGGAAAATCGCTGGGGCAGGGGCAAGGCCAGCTGTCCTTAGAAGGTTCAGGAACACCACGCCAATGAGTGTGACCTCCCTTCCGCACCCCCACAGCAGACGCTGCGGCCAGGAGCCCTGATGTACCACCCCCCACCTCCCCACCCCCCTCCCCCCGAGCAGCTTGAGTCATCCGTGACCCCTGTGAGCATCACTACAGCTCGGGAGGGAAGTGGGTGCCGGCGGGTGGGCGGTGGGGGGTGGTGGGGGGGTGGGGAGCAGATGTCATAAGTGACATCCACTCAGAGATCAAGATTTCCCGCCACCCACATGAAGCCATTATTCCTCCTCAGGGGTCCGGGGACAGGCCAGGGGATTAATTAGCCTTGCTTCCTGCCCCGGAGTCCCGAGAAACCCGAGCAGGACACTCAGCGGGGCCATGAATAAGTCATGGCCGGGCCGGGAGCGCGAGCAGAGGACGGCCAACGGGCACGCTTCTTGCCAGCAGCCGGGGCTGGGGGTCACTTGTGTTTACAGGGACAGACTGGGCCCAGTTGACCTCACCCAGCCCCGGGGAAGGAAGGTCGAAATCCTCCCCAGCGGGCAGGGCGCCAGAGGAGGGCCTGAGTGGCTCCCGGATGGATAACGGATGTATAACGAGGGGCATTGCCTTTAAAAACGAGGAGGCTGTGGGCCACTTGAGGTGGGGGAGGGTGAAGATGCATCCCACACTCAGCCGACCCTGGTTCCCTTCCCAGAACTGCGTGTGGCCCCCGGGCATGGCTGGGCGCCACCTTGGGGGCTCCTGAGCACTGCCATGGGGGCTGGGGCATGCTCCAGCGCTGCACCTGAGCAGCATACCGACCTTGGCACCTTGCACTGAACCCCAAGCTGGGCCTCCTGGGCACGGCTCGGGAGCCCCTCCACCCCCCAAAATTCAATTTTTTGTTGTTGTTTGTTTTGGGCCACACCTGGCGATGCTCAGGGGTTCCTCCTGGCTCTGCACTCAGGAGTCACTCTGGGCGGTGCTCAGGGGACCCTGTGGGGTACTGGGGATGGAACCGGGTCGGCTGCACGCAGGAGAAGCGCCCTCCCCACTCTAGTACCGCTTCAGCCCCCTCAACTCTTACTCAGCCCCCTCAACATGCCGAGTTGTGTTGTTGTTTCGCCTCCTCTAAGTTCATTTTCTTCGGGTCCTGTTTAAGTGCACTGTAAAGGGACAGTAAACTTCTATTAGTGGAGACCGAATTGCTGTTATGGGCTCTTAGGGGCATAAAAACAAAATCACAACTCTATTTGGTTTGGGGAAAGGGGGGGACCTAGCGGGACAGTTCAAGTGACGGAGTACACGCCTAGCACAGTGACGGAGCACAATGGATTCCTGGCACTGCATGGGCCCCTAAGCACCCTCGTGTGCAGCTCTGGTGGCCCCTGTGCACCACCGCCAGGCCTGCACCCCTGACCCAAGCACTGCCAGACGGAGCACGGGTGGGAGTGGCCCCTACAAAAGGGGGGTCTTAGTACTTCAGGTAACTGGAGAGTCCAGGAAATGCAGCTTCAGGTGTGGCTAAATCCAGGAACCTTTTTTTTTGGCTTTTGCTTTTTGGGTCACACCCGGCAGTGCACAGGGGTCACTCCTGGCTCTGCACTCAGGAATTACTCCTGGCGGTGCTCGGGGGACCCTATAGGATGCTGGGAATCGAACCCAGGTCAGCCACATGCAAGGCAAACGCCCTCCCCACTGTGCTATCGCTCCAGCCCCCACCCGGGAGCCCTATGACACAGATAGGTTCGGTTTTATGCTCAGATGGATTTTTCTCCTCACCTCTCAGGGCAGCAGGGAGTTCTATAAAATGGAGGCCAGGTGCTTTTCAAATAGCTGATAATTTTTTTTTTTTTTGAGACAGCAAGCATTGCAAGTTGAGCACTGTGCAGTGCTGGGGACACAGAGATTGCAGCGTTTCCTGTTTGCAAGGAGCGTGGGCTTCAGTGCACACACGCGAGCCAGGCGAGCGAGGAGAATGAGAAAAGGGGCTTGAAAGGGGTCTGCTGGGACAAGTGGTGGCCACTGAGAACTGGAGAGCCACGAAGGGCCCGTGGACGCCAGGGCCAGTGTGGCTGTGTAGACACAGCCGCTCTACCCCAGAAAGGTTGGGCCCACCACGTGCACGAGCTTCTCTCGTTCTTTGAGAGAACCAGAAATCAGGCCGTCAACTCCTCTGTTGTGAAGTAGTGATGCAGATGAAGAGAAAAAGTATGGTGGGCGCCAAACAATGCAAGTCCTCAGACCACAACTCAGAGCCGCTGCTTATGGGAATCCCAGAAGGCTGGAGCCATGTGATATCATGATATAGCCGCCATTCCTTCGGGGGGAATATATATATGTACACATATATATATATGTATATATATATATATGTGCTGCATGAGACCATGAATCATCTCAGAAAAGATGAAGGCAATTACCCTGCTCTTTGTAAATCTCATTTCTGTGTTCCCTCCTGCACCCTGGCCTCTCCAGGTTCAGAGGTATATCTTACTCATGTTTCTTCCTCCCCGCCCCCCCACCTTGGTGTGGTTTGGGGGTCATACCTGGAGGTGCTCAGCCTTACTCCTGGCTCTGTGCTCAGGGGGTCACTCCTGGCAGGGCTTGGGGGACCCTGTGGTGCTGGGGATCAAACACAGGTCGATCACATGCAAAGCAAGTGCCCGACCCTGTGTCCTGTGGCTAGAGTAGCTCTTGGCTTGTGGTAGACACCCACCCACGAGGGGCTGAGAGCAGGGCCCGCTCCAGACCAGGAAATGCCTTTGCCTAATAATAAATGAACGTAGAACTTCTCAGCCTTGGTGCTATCAACATTCTGGCCTGGAAGAGTCTTTGAAGTGTGTGTGTGTGTGTGTGTGTGTGTGCATGCATGCGTGCGGGTGCTTGTTGGGGGTGGGGTGTCTTTCCTGTAGAGGGGAAGATGTTTAGCCGCCGCAGGCCTCTGCTCCACGAGATGATGGCATCTTGGACAAGGCTTCTAATGAAGAAGCGATGAGAAGTAAACAGATTAAAACTATGCAGTCATATATTATGTACAAACAGGCGTCTGTACAAATATTATGGATCTCTATGGAAACAAATGTCTTACTTTCAGAAAGAAAGAGAAGGGTGCAGAAGGTGAAGAACTTACCTGGGGCCTCTTTGCTTCGTACCTAGTTTTTCTCCTTCAGGATCTGGAGGGGTGTGTGCATGTGTATGTGTGTGTGTGGGGGGGGGGCAGTGCTGTGTCTTTGGCACCTGTTTATTTGTCATGCGGTACATGTGTGCCGAAAGAATGAGCAATTGTGGGGCCCTGTGGCAGCTCACTTGCTCTAGCCTGATAACTGTATTTGTTCTATCCCCACTCATTTCCGGGCGCTATTGGGTCCTGTCTCCCCCGTGGAACAGGGCCTGAGCGCACGGCTGGCCCTGGCCGAGAGGGAGCGCGCTACAGGCTCGAGGAACGAACTGGCCCCTCATTCTCCCATTCCCTCCCCGCGTTTTCTTCTCGCCCTCCCCCCTGCTCCGTTTTTTTTTTTTTTAAGCAATCATCACCCACTGCCACGTTGCCTATTTATCTGCCGATTACAGAGTTGGGGTCCGCCTTCGCGCAGGAGATGCTGAAATTCGGCTCTGGAGACTCTGGAGGGGAAGCTCGGGAAAGCAAGGGTTATTTAAATTTTCCGTCTGCCCCCCCTCCCTCCCTCGCCATTCCCCCCTCCTGCTCCTCACACACACCCCGCCCCCCTCCAGCGCCCATCACGGAGTGACATCCTCGGAGACTTTCTCGCGCTCGGCCCCCGGCCGGCTCCATGCCCGCCCCGCGCGCGCGACAGCCCTGCCCGCCGCGGACGCTGGCCCCGCGCGCTGACCGCAGCCGGGCGGCCGCGGCGGGGGCCCGGGCGGGCGGCGGGGTCCCGGGCGGGCGGCGCGGGGCCCGCCGGCGTCCCCCCGCGGGGCCGGGCAGGCAGGAGTTAAGCGGCGCGCGCGCCGGCGACCCGCAGGTGGCGCCGTCCGCCTCGGTGCCCGACTCCGGGCGCTCCGAAGTGCGGGACAGAACCGCGGCGCGAGCGGAGCCGGAGCTCAGCCCCGACTTGTTGATCGCGTCCACGCCGCCGCGGGAGCAGCCGCCGCGGCAGGAGGAGCCGCCGGCGGCGCCGCCCGGGCCCGTCCCGCCGCCCGCGCCCCCGGCCCCGGGGAGCCCGTCCCGGCCCCGCGCTGCCCGCGGCCCCGGCGCGTCGCCCGCCCGGCCGGCGTAGGCCGGGCCCAGTCCGGCCCCGGGTCCGCCGCTGCCCGCGGGCGGGGGCGCCCGGGCGGCCGGGGCGATGCGCGGTCCCTGGCCCCGGGAGGCGGCCGCCCTGGGGGTAAGTGCCGCGGGGACGCGGGGTGGGGGGACCCGCCCGCCGCGCCTCGGCCTGTCGCTCTGCGGGGCTCCGGGGCGCCGGGCTCGGGGGCGGGGGGCGCGCGAGCCCGGGCAGGGGCCTGGGGCGGGGGGAGGGGGACGCGCGTTCCTGCTTGTGGGGCGGAGGGAGAGGGCGTGAGCCTCGCCAGCCGGAGGGCTCGGGGGAGCCCCAGAAATCACCAGTGCGCAGCCGGAGGAGGGCACGTTTTGAAAAGGCCAGAAAATTCAGCCCGTTTCCCCGCCTCCCGCCTCCCCCACCCCTTCCCTTCCAAGCCCCGGGAAAGGCGCAGAACCCAGAGTTATAAAAAGCCATAGCAGAAGAGGAGCGAGCAGGAGGAGGAGGACGAGGACGAGGAGGAGGAGGAGGGGGTGGAGGGGGAGGAAGAAGAGGAGGGAGAAGAGGAGGAAGAGGAGGAGGAGGGGAGGCGGCGGGGAGGAGGTGGGGAGGAGAGGAGGAGGGAGAAGAGAAGGGAGAGGAGGAAGAAGAGAGGGAGGAGGAGGAGGAGGAGGGGAAGAGGAGGACGGAGCAGGTGGAGTCCTAGGACTGTGCGCGCCCCTCCTGCGGTGAGGTTGGGGTGCGGAGGGAGGGGCGGGACCCTGCTCCGAGCTGGGCTTCACGCCTTCAGGGCGCATTTGATGGCTGGGGCAGCCTGAGAGCCGTGCTCCCGCGGCTGGGGGAGAGGGGTCGCTCCGGGACAGCGAGAATGTCGTGACCACCCCGTCTGTCGTGACCTCCGACAGGTTGGCACCTACACACACACACGCGCGCGCGCGCGCGCGCGTACCCGCCCCGCACATTCCCCGCGACCTTTCAGGGCTTTGGAAAAAAGCAAACTCATTGCCACCCCCTGATCCTCAAATCCTAATTCTCTCGGAAGCAGGAAAAGAGAAGTCTTTTTTTTTAGGGGGGGGCAAAGTTTTTCAAAGCAGCGTCCCCGCCCCCCATCCTCCCGGTGGCGGGCCCCGGCCTCGCCTCGACGGGGAGCCCCGGCAAGCCGCGGGTTTCAGCACTCGAAGGGGCGGACAGCGCCCCGGGCGGCGGGGTGGGTCCTGGCGGCTGCGGCCGGGGTGGGGCCTCCCGGGTGCCCGGAGCCTCTGGGGGGCCCTTTCCCCGTCCGGGGAGGGAGCGGCGGCCCCTCCTCCCGTGCCCAGATGGGGCGGACTTCAGCACCCGCAGGAAAGACAGCGCCCGGCCTTTGGGGGGCCCGCCCCACGCCTGAGCCGCTTAAGCGCGGGGAAGGTCAAGGCCGGTGCGGGCGGGCGGGCGGGCGGGCGGGGGCGGGGAGGTGGCGCGGGGCGGTGCCAGCGGGGCCACTCGCTGACCCGCGTCCCGCTTTCTGGCCCGCAGCCGTCGGGATGGAGGTGAGAGGCCGGCGGTGAGGCGCGCCCGCGCGGCCCCCTGCGCTCTCGGCTGCCCGCAGCGCTCCCGGCCCCCCGCCCCCGCAGCGGCCACCTCGGCGTCCCGTGACCGCGGCCTCGGGGGGCAGGGGGGGCGGGGGCGGCCGGACCAGCGATGCCGGCGGGCATGACGAAGCATGGCTCGCGCTCCACCAGCTCGCTGCCGCCCGAGCCCATGGAGATCGTGCGCAGCAAGGCGTGCTCGCGCCGCGTGCGCCTCAACGTGGGCGGGCTGGCGCACGAGGTGCTGTGGCGCACGCTGGACCGCCTGCCCCGCACGCGCCTGGGCAAGCTGCGCGACTGCAACACGCACGACTCGCTGCTCGAGGTGTGCGACGACTACAGCCTCGACGACAACGAGTACTTCTTCGACCGCCACCCGGGCGCCTTCACGTCCATCCTCAACTTCTACCGCACCGGGCGCCTGCACATGATGGAGGAGATGTGCGCGCTCAGCTTCAGCCAGGAGCTCGACTACTGGGGCATCGACGAGATCTACCTGGAGTCCTGCTGCCAGGCGCGCTACCACCAGAAGAAGGAGCAGATGAACGAGGAGCTCAAGCGCGAGGCCGAGACGCTCCGGGAGCGCGAGGGCGAGGAGTTCGACAACACGTGCTGCGCCGAGAAGCGCAAGAAGCTCTGGGACCTCCTGGAGAAGCCCAACTCCTCCGTGGCCGCCAAGGTGAGCCCGGGCGCCGGCGGGGGGCGGGGGGCGCCTGGATCCCCACAGTGGAGGCCCACGTGGCTCAGAACTCGGGCTCAGCCTCCCAGGACGCAGGGGCTGGAGGGAGCGCCCCGCCCTCTCTGGAGACCTGTTCGTAGGTTGCGGTCCTTCCACGCGCCAGGTCACAGTGGCCCCGTTTTATTGGAGAAAAAGGGAGGTTTGGAGTCTCTACTTAAGACCAACCCCCCCGCAGGGCCCTGAAATACCCGGAAGGGCGCAGAGGGGAGCCAGAAGCCCCGACAGGATGGAAGGGAACGGAGGTGGGATCGCCGACGTCACGTTCCCTTTGAGGGACAGACTCAGACCTGGGCTGGGGGGCGTGTGGCAGTGCTGACCCCTCCAGTGGCACCAGTGGCACCCCCTGCCCCCACTCTGCTTCAGGGCGGGGAAGAAAGCAGCTCGTGTGTGCACGTGCCTGCAGGACCTGGAGATGCTGCCGGGCTTTGAGCTTAAGTAGGGACCGTCGCCGGGGTGGGGTGCGCCCGCGTGCCCCCCGTCACAGGCAGTGGGGCTGGAGGAGCCGGTGGGCACCCGGTTCTTCCTGGCTTGTTCTTTATTTATTCGGAGAGTTTATTCCAAGAATGGCTTGCTGCAGCTTGTAAAGACGCCGTGACTGTGGGAAGAGGATGCAGATTTCCAAACGGGAGAGGGGGGAAAAATAATGAGGCAATGTGAAAAAAATAAAGCAGGAGAAGGAGGCAGGGATGTCAGAGGTGGGCCAGGCTGGGCTGCAAGGCCGGGTGCTCGGGGGCCAAGAGAGACGTGGGCTGGGGGCCCCTGCAGGACACTTCATGGGTGAACGAGCAAGTTCTGCGTGTCAGGCTGGATCTGAGCGGTCTGGGGTACGTGTGTCCTGCGTGATGGAAGAGGTTTCTGCGAGGTCGGTGGGGGGTGCCCAGATAAGAGAAGCACCAGTGTGGGAACTCGGAAAGACCGTGTTGAATAGAGCTTCCCTGGAGAGGCGGGCAGGGGGCAGGCCAGAGGAAAGGGACAGAAGACGCACCTCCTGCCCTCCTGCCTGCCCGCCTCTTTCAGGAAGCCTGGTGACCTGGGCAGCCCCTTGGCTGAGCATCGTCCTGCAGGACGGGGTCTGAAAGGGACCAGGGGCCCCTTTCCCCAGGTCCGGCAGCCCCAGGAGAGGTTCCTGGAGTAGGGGTGTAGAAGGGGTGCCCGGTAGGGAGGCAGGAAGGAGTTTCCCCCCTTCCCTGCCAACCCTAGAGAGAACTCAGAGGTCCGTGGCCTGCTTTCCTTTCTTCCTGAGACCGTGGGTCGCCACTGGTCAGATTCCCGCCCGGGTTTGCGTCCACAGAGCGTCTCGCAAGACAGAGCTGTTCCCCCTTAACCCGCTTAGAGGATCAGCAGACTTACTTGGCTATTTCCAGGCCTGACACAGGTCCCTCCCCACCTCGCCCCCCACTTGGACCCAGGCAGGTCTCTCTCTCCCTCTCTCCCCCGCTGTCTGGTGCCTGAGACGCGAGAGTCCAGGGCTGGGAGGGGGCCGGTCCCCCTCCCGGGGGAGATGCAGACAGAGGGCCGTGTTTGGGTTGGCATCTGGCAGCCGGAGTGGAGCTCAGGCTCGCGAGCAGCACTTCTGGGGAATAAACAACTTCCTCGCTCCCCTGGGCTAATCCACGGGCAGGGAGGCGCTCCGTGACCGCTCCGTGATCCCAGGCCCTGGCTGCAGACCCACAGCCCTGACAGATGGACAGTGCCGGCGAGGTGGCAGCCAGAGGCTGCCACAGGGAGGAGGGAGGCTCCTGCCTCCTCCAGAGAGACACTCGCTGCCCTTGATCCCCCCAGCGGCTTTGGACCAAGGAGAGCTTTGCCCACTTTGCTGCCGTCCACCTTCTTCACAGTGGGGAGGGCTCCGAGAGGTTAAGTAAGTTGCCACATGTCACACAGCAGCCGACAGGAGCGGGAAAGTCAAACTCGGGGGAGGGGGGAATCTGAAGTCTCCCTGTCCCCCGTGAGCCTGCTCCCACCCGTGCCCCTGCCATCCTTGCCCACACAGCAGCCAGCGCGAGCCTCTCAAACTGCAGACTGGATCACGTCATTCATCTGCTTAAAATCTTCCGGTGGCTTCTCATCACAGAGAATAACTCCCCAGCCTTTTCCCAGGGCAAGCCAGATTCCTGCTAAATCCAGCCTCCTGACCTCTCCGGCCTCTGCTCTGGGTTCCCCGGTTCAGGCTTGGCTACCCCCTGGCTGTTTCCTAAGCCATCAGGCTTAATCCTACCTCAGGACCTTTGTACTTGCTCTTCCATCACCCAGACTACTCATGCCCACTTGGCCTGGATCCTCCTCTTCGTTGGTCCCAAGAGCTTCTTCTGGAGGAATCTTGCTGACGCCTGTCTAGAACAGCCTTCCCCTTATTCTCCATACCTTGTGCCCCACCTTCCCCTGGGGAGAAGGGAAATGCCATTTTGAAATGACATTTGCTCCTCCCCCGTGGGAGGGAAGAGTGAGCCCCTGTGGGCGTTCCCTGCTCTGTCCCCAGCACCCATCACAATGCCGTCTCCCAGGGCGTGTGGAGGTCACTCCTTCCCCTGGACCCTGGGCTCTGGCTTCCTCCAGCCCTCCAGGCTGTGCCCACTCCTCCCCTGGCGTGGAGGTCTGGGCCCTTCTCAGCACGGACAGAATTCGTAGATAGCTGGGCAGACCGGGGCCAGCTCCTCGGTGTCTGCCCAGCGGGCAGCAGATTTGAGGGCAAGTTTGCAGGGTCACCAGGAAACCACGTCTGTCAGCATCTTGGAGCCGCGTCTGTGCCCGGGTGTCAGAGGGGCTTAGCCCTAGGCGCCCAGCGAGCCGTCCTGCCCTGAGCGGGGCGGCGGGTGCAGCGAGACTCCTTCCTCCCGGGGCAGGCAGGAGGCTGAGCTGTGCTCTGAATAATTGATGGGCTGTTCTGGCAACAGAGAAAACCCAAGCGCAGGCCCCGAGCCTTCGCTCTTAGGGGAGTGAAAATCAAAATCCATTAGCGAAAGACCACGTGATTGATTCTTGCCGGGAGGCCGGGGGCAGCCCCGTCGGGGGGCTGGGTGGAGGGGCCACGGCCGGGCGTCCTCGGTCCCCGGGAACTCGGGAAGGGAAGCGACGGGAGTATCGGCTCCCCGAAACGTCCCCCAGCTCATTCCCCGGTTTCCCAGGGGACGAGCTGATGGGGCCCGGCCAGGAGGGGCGGTGCCCGATCACCGCGGTGTCCCAGAAGCCCCGTCCACCCTCCCGGCAGCCCGCCTGCCACTCTGGGCTGCGAGCCACGAGGGCTTCCAGGAGGAGGAAGAACCACCATCCCGCCGGCAGGAATTTCCAAGGAAGCTGGTTGCAGCTTAAGGGCGCAGAGACACCACCAGGGCCCTAGATTCTTTTCTCCTCCTCAAACCCTGCAGGTGGGCGGGTGGCCAGGTGTGAAGCTTCGTGTCCCAGCTCCAGCCTTCCAACGTCCACGCCCGGCAGCCTACCTGCATTCTGCTCGTGCCTGAGAGGGGCGCCCTCGTCCACTTAGCACCCCATTGGGCAGGACCAGGTCACGTGCTCACACAGCACCCCTTGCTTAACTCCCTATTGGTCAGAACCAGGTCACCTGTTCATGCACCTGTCTCCCTTAGCACTCCATTGGTTGGGGCCAGATCACGTGCTCATATTCTCACCCATATCTCAATACCATTGGTCAGGACTAGGTCACGTGCTCGCCCCAGGCCTATGACCCTGGGAAACTTTCTTCTTTTGACTGTATCTCCCACCTCGGAAATGAGAGTCTAGCAGAGCCGCCTGGGAGAGCCGTTAGGGAACAGTCTGGCTAGGGCCGGACTGACAGTACAGTGGGTGGGGCGCCTACCTTGCATGTGGCAGACCTGGGTTCAATCCTGGCCACCCCTGAGCACCGCCAGGAGTGATCCCTGGGCACAGAACCAGAAGTAACTCCTGAGCACCACTGGGGGTGGCCCTAGTCCCCCACCTGCCCCCCCCCCCACACACAAAGAGCATAACTCAGTGTCCAGTAACAGCCAATGAACAACCAGGTCAGGGTTAGTGCTAACCCTGGATTCCTGAGTTCCAGCTGCAGCCTGGTCACTGCGTGTCCTAGTAGAACTGAGGGTAGGACCGCTGCTGGCCTTGTGGGCGCTTCTTGCCACTCCTGTGCCCTCCATCCAAGCTGGGGACACTCAGGGGTGTCATGGGGTGGGGGGGAATGAGGAGAATCAGAATCTATGGGGCCCTTCAAGGCCATGAGGTGTCAGGCCGAGGCACTTCCTGGGCCCGGCTCTGTCCTGGGTGGCTGGCCTTGCTCCCTGGACACTGCAGCGCCCTGGCTGATGGGCGGACGGGGCTCACAGATCTGAGATGGAATCTCAGCCCTGCTACTTCCTAGATCTGCACTTCCCGGCAAATGACTTCACTGCCCGAAACGTCCGTCCGTAATGTGTAAATGAAGGGGGTGGCGGAAGCCCTGTGGCAGGGCTGCCCTTTAGAACGGGTCGTGAGCGTGCGTGTAGGGTGTTGAGGCCTCTCTTCAGGAACCCAGGGCTACTGGGAGGTGCTTCAGTGCTTGCCTGAGCCACGTGGCAAGTGGGTGGAAGACCCAGGGGCTATGCCCGATTGCCATGCCTCTTCCAGGCTCAGGGATGTTCTTCCAGAATGTTTGACCTGGATCAGGCGTTGGCAGCTGGTGTCTCTGGGGCTCTGAAAGCCTCCGACAGCCTAAGGGAAGTGAAAGTGCTTAGGAAGGCAAAGTAGTGGCCAGATGAGCAGTTTGGCCGAGGCTTAATGAACTGGAAGAGACCTAACGTGCTAGCAGCCCCAGTTCAGACCAGCACTCCGTGTCCTTCCTGGCCGTGCTCGTGTGGGCGCCGGGATGCCCCAGACCGTGTGCGCCTCTCCGAGCTGTGGGCCCTTCCCTGCCTCTTAGAACCACCACGCCGGTGGCTGATGGAGACACAGTACTCCCACGGGCCTGGCGTGCAGAAACCCTGGATATCGGTGGTGTAACTGCCTGTCATCATTGCGTTTCACCCTCCTGACACTCGTGAGAAGCCACTAAGGGTCTTTGCAATAGTTATTCTCACCCCGCGGTGCGTGATCTTTGTGGGTTAAAGCACCTTGGGGTAGAGCACGGACCCAGCCCCGAGGCAGGTGGTCGGCCCTCCCTGACCTGCACTGGGGGTCAGCAGAGGCAGGAGCTATTGCCACTCCCAGAGCAGCCCCGCCACTGCGGGGCCACACCGACACCCAGAGGTCTTGCCCAACGGCGCCCACAGGTGCCCGTGGGATCTCTTTCCGGGCTGGTCTCACGTTCCCTTTCCCCACTCGCGCTTTCTGAAATCCCAAGACGACGGCCGGCAAAAGCACCTGGACTCTGGCTATTGCAGCTCTGAGCAAAGGCCTCTGGGAAAACTCATTGCATCGGGGGGCTGAAGCAATAGCACAGCGGTAAGGTATTTGCCTTGCACGTGGCTGACCCGGGTTTGAATCTCAGCATCCCATATAGTCTCCTGAGCACCGCCAGGAGTAATTCCTGAGTGCAGAGCCAGGAGTGACCCCTGTGCATCTCCAGGTGTGACCCAAAAAAAAAAAAAAAAACCAAAAAACCTCATTGCATCGGAGTGCCCTGGTGACTGTCTCAAAGACTTTTCCGGGCCAGGCAGTACTGGGATTAAGGCACTTGCATTGGCTGCAGCTGGCCCCCGTTGAATCCCCGGTAGCACCTAGATTCTGCCGAGCACCAAACCAAAGACATCGTAACAGACACATTCCTGGGGCCTGGTACAAATCCCACCTCCTCTGCTGGCTCGGTGGGCTTGCGAGACTCCTCACTCCCGGGCAGGAAGGAGGACTATGATATTGGGGTCCAGAGAGATGCTTCGGAGCCCTGCCTGGGTCCCAAGGGGGCTGATGAAAGAACTCGGGCATCCCAGGCGTTTCTGACTCCACCATTTCCTGGTCACGGAATCTCCATTTTCCCCAGATGTTAGGCGCTAGGGCCCGGCTGTGTGTTCTTATCACTGGAGCACTGGAAAACACCCACAGGTCCAGACTCCAGAGTCGGAAACGCCTAGGGGGTTGGCTTTTATTTGTGGTAAACGACCACCATAATATCAGAGTCAGCATTCGGGCCATTTTTAAAGTGTGTGGTTGAGTAGTGGGAAATATAGTCACATCGTTGTGGAAACAGTCTCCAGAAACAAAATTGAAATTCTCTCCCTAGTAGTAACAGCCGTTCATTCCCTACCCCCAAGCCCGGGGAGGGGGTTTTCCTTTTCCTGTCTCTAGGAATCTGACTCTGGGGATACTTCTTATAAGGGTACGAGCAGTGTTGGTTCTTTAAGTCTGACCTAGTTCACTGAGCCAGAATGTATTTTTTTTTTTTTTTTTTTTTTGCTTTTTGGGTCACACTTGGCGATGCTCAGGGGTTACTCCTGACTTTGCACTCAGGAATTACTCCTGGCAGTGCTTGGGGGGACCCTATGGGATGCTGGGAATTGAACCCGGGTTGACTGCATGCAGGGCAAACACCCTCCCTGCTGTACTATGGCTCCAGCCCCGTAATGTATCATGTTTATCCTTTTTATCTCATACATCAGAATTCCCTTCCCTTTTGGGGGGACACACCCAGTGATGCGCAATCCTAGCTCTTCACTCAGGAATGACTCCTGGCGTTGCTCGGGGAACCATATGCAGTGCTGGGATTGAACCTGGGTCAGCTGCATGTCAGGCTATTGTCCTATCAGCTCTCCTCTCTCTCCAGCCCCAGAATTTCCCTCCTTTTGCAGACTGGATAGCATGCATTTAAAAAAAAATATATGTTTGACTAGGTTTACTTTTGGGGTGGAGAGGTGGAGGGGAGGCAGGGCTGGAGTGCACCCAGCAGAACCCGGGGTTTTACCTGGTTCCTGAGATGGAACCTGGGCCCCGAATGCAGGGCGTGTGCCCCGCTGCTGAGCCATCCCTCCGGCCCTAGAATGCACGTAGGTGTGTCTGTGCCACGTTTTATCGTTTGTTTTTCCGTTCACGGACACGTAGGTTGTGCCCGCCTTCCAGGCACATGGAGAACGCCGTTAGGAGCGTGGGGGGAACAAATCCCTCTTCCAGTCCCCGCTTCTGATTCTTCAGGCTCTGCATCTAGGCATGGAGTCTCGGGCTCATGGGGGGATTCTGTGTGTGCCGGGTGGAGGCCCGCTGGGCACGCCAGCCCCTCACCACTGCTGTGCCCTCTGGCTGTGGCGTTGCTGGAAACTTCCTGCCAGCGTGAAGGGCTGTCTCACTGCATTGGCTTGTTTGCTTTGCTTCTTTGGGACCTTCTCTGGCGGTGCTCAGGGCTGACTCCTGGATCTGTGCTCAGGGAGATCCCCTCCTGGCAGTGCTCTGGGAACCATGTACGATGCTGGGGATCAAACCTGGGTCAGCGACTTGCCAGGAAATGCCGTCGGCAGCAGCGTTATTGGCCCGCGCTTGGTTTTGATTTCCTGTCTCTAGTGGTGAGTGACTCCGACACCCTTCTATGCCCGTGGACCGTTTGCAGACCGTTGCAAAAGAAATGTCTACTGGATTGTCATGTTTTCCGACGGGCTGTTTATCCGGCCGCGTGGCTGAGTTGTCATCTCTGGAAGAATTCCTCTCTTTGGTGCCTGTGCTGTGGGTGTCACAGCCAAGAAATCGTCCCCCCCGACCCCATGTCACCTTTGCTGCTTTCCTTCCACCGAGGTCTTTCGTCCTTTCTTTTTTGTTGTTGCTGTTTTTATTGTTTTGCTTTTTGTTTTTATTTTTATTTATTTATTTATTTTTTCTTTTTGGGTCACACCTGGTGATGCTCAGGGATTGCTCCGGGCTCATGCACTCAGGAATCACTCCTGGTGGTGCTCAGGGGACCCTATGGGATGCTGGGAATCGAACCCAGGTCGACCGTGTGCAAGGCAAACGCCCTACCCGCTGTGCTATCACTCCAGCCCCTTGTTTTGCTTTTTGGGTCACACCCGGTGATGCTCAGGGGTTAATCCTGGCTCTGCACTCAGGAATTACCCCTGGCGGTGCTCAGGGGACCCTATGGGATGCTGGGAATTGAACCCAGGTCGGCCGCGTGCAAGGCAAACGCCCTCCCCGCTGTGCTGTCGCTCCAGCCCCTCATCTTTCTGATCTGGCCTCTGTAGGGTGTGGATTAGGGGACTCTGACCTGGGGGGGTGGGGAGGGGGCAGGAAGTGCTCTCCTTTGACCCTGGGGTGGGGAGGCTCTGGGACCCTGTGTGTGGGAGACTCGGGGAGGCAGGGTCGGGGGTCACGACCCCCACCCCTTCTTCCTCGCACACGAGATCTGAGAGGCGAAGCTGAGGGATGGGGAAGCCCAAGTGTGAGCGATTATTCCAGAATATTCCAGATTATTCCAGAAGGTTATTCCAGAAGGCCGCTGTCCCAGCCCCCCTCTCTGCTCCCAGGGGCACTGCCACACCAGCCCCTTCCTGTCTGCTCCTGTGTTCGCCTCCCCCCACCTCCCTCCTCTCCACACACCCTGGGGGGCCGCTCTGTGTCAGGGTAGCTCACAGCCTCCTCAGTCCTCCCGCAGGGGGAGGCCACACCCCGAGTCCTCCCCAGAGCTGCCCCTCACCCCTGCTCTCTCCCCCCTCCAGCCCCCTCCTGCCTCCCGCCCACCCCCCACCCCGCCACTGCCGCCCTCCTGCCCCGGGGCCTGGCACTCCGGACTTCCAGGGAGCCCCGCCCTCTGCCCGCACTGTCCGCGGCTCTGCCCCGGCCGGCCCCTGGCCTGCGCCCTGCTGCTTCCTCCCGCACGCTGCTCTCCGGCCAGGCTGTGCCCCTCGGCCCTGGTGCGCAGGGGCCGGACACGGTGGGGCTTCATTGTCCTGGGGCCCCCTTCGGGCACAGCCGCCACACTGGGGGAGCGTGGCCTGGGGTCTCCCCCCGGGCCTTGCAGATGGGGCGCTTCTGTGGGGGCAGCCGAGCACTGTGGGGTGAGGAGCAGCCTCCAGCACATGGGCCGGCCTGGAGAGCGGGCATTCTAGAGACGACAGACACTCCCACCTGGCGGGCAGGAGAGACGGGGCGTCAGTGACAGGAGGCCAGGTGGTGACACCTGGGGGGCGTGGGGGCAGTTCCTAGGATGGTCCTGAGCCAGGTGACTCAGTTTCCCCGGTCACACCCCCGCCTCGTTCCTAAGCCGAAGGGACTGATGAGTGACACGGTAATGCTCTGCTCCAGCAGCCGTTATTCCCGGGGTGGCTAAGTCATCCTTCGGGGAGCGTTGAGGAGCGCCAGCGTGTGCCAAGCCCAGGGGGTGCTGGGTACACGGCAAGGCGTGACCAGGGACGTGCCGCACAGACACGCGTGCAGCCGAGAGGCTGAGACCGGACGGTGCAAACCAAACCCACTTCCTGCGTGGCACCGCGGGGCCCGGGGCGGGGGGGTTCCGAGGGACGGTGCTGCCATGCCGCGTGCTGCCTTCCAGACCCAAGTGTCCCTGGAGCGAATAACACCATCAGCCATGAACCCCGGGTGGTACCAGGGGCCCTGGCAGTGCGGGGGCAGTGCTCGGGGGCTTCGCCAGGATGCTCAGACAAGGCCTTTCCAAGGAGGAACAGATCCAGCAGGTTTTCCTGGGAGAAGGAGCAGGAGGCTGTGGACTCAGGGCACAGTGCTCCCGCTTGCCAGTACTGCCGAGGGCCTGGGGCTGGCTGGGCACAGTGGTCCTGCTGGAGTGGATGGTGGTGCCAAGGCCCTGGGGCAGGCTGGGCAATGCTGGCAGCCTGGGGCAGGACTGTGTCCGGTGCTCACAGAACAGCCCGGTGACCCGGGAGGCCTGAGCAGAGAGAAGCAGAGGAGGCGTGTGTGTGTGTGTGTGTGTGTGTGTGTGTGTGTGTGTGTGTGGCAGGGGTGGGGGGTCTCCTGGCCATTGTTGGAGCAGGGTCCTGGGGTGCGTCCTTGCCCCTCAGCCCTGCACTGCTACACAGGCCTTCCTGCCTCCCGCCCGCCCCAGGCAGGAAACAAGCTGCCGCCTTGAATCCTCCCCTTTCGGCGCCTTCCGTGCTCCCTCTGCCCCAGAGGACTTAACCTGACCTCTGAGGCTCGAGCCATGGCCTCGGCCTTCACCAGCTGCCCCTCAGTTGCTCCCGCCCACCCTCCCCCAGCTGCCGGCTCTGCCTCGCACCCCGTCGCTTGCTGTTTCGTCTCTGAGCCACACCCAGCGGTGCTCACGGCTTCCTCCGGGCTCTGTGCTCAGGGATCACTCTGGCGGGCTCGGGGGACTGTGTGGGACGATGGGGTTGGAGCCTGGCCAGCTGCGGGCAAGGCAAACGCCCTCCCCCCTGCACAGCCCCTCTGCACCCGCTTCTGTCTGGATGCCCGCAACCCCTCTCCCCACATCCCCCAAGGCTGTCTGTTCCCCGCCCCACACCCCTCCCCGAAACCTCCCCTGCACGCCTCCTCGCACACCCCAGCATGGAGGGGAGCCCAGGATGCCAGGCCGGGCCCACGGAGAGAGCAGGGCACGCCAGAGGGCCAGGGTTCAAATCCCCGCCCTGCTGCATCAGGGCTGAGTGTCCCCGGGGCGGGGGGCTTCTGTTTCCCCGACCCACCCTTGAGGCTCAGCCCAGCCAGGGTGGTTGAGACATGGGCGGGGGAGCCATGCCCAGCCCAGGGAGGGATGCGTCCTTCAACGCTTTGTCAAGGGACCGAGCAAAGGCACTCGGCCTTGGCACTGTGGGTCTGAGGGGGGTCCCCCTTACCGGGCAGGCGCCCCAGTTTCTACCCACCCCACACGCCCGGGGCCCGGACGGCGAGACTTCCTGTGTCGGGGACACGGCTAGTGGAGCTGCTCGGTGCCCACCGGGACCTGGCAGGCCGGTGCTGTCTTGGAGAGAATGAAGCCGAGTGTGCCAGTTCCGCCCCCTCGCTCGTGTCTGCCAGGTAATGGGCCGGGAATCAAACGGCTTCTAAAAATAGACCATCCAGTTCCTTCGTAGCTCGGAGGGCCGGTCCCCAGGACTCTCGCAGGCCTTTGTGAACCCGGGGGCCTTGACCTTGGCCGGCGCTGCTGCTCCGGGTCCTTCTGGAAGCAGCCGGAGCAGCCGGCGAGGTGCATTGCAGCCGCGAGGGGCGAGGGGTCCGTGGTGGTTTCGCGCTAGCTTTGTTCTCACGGGGGGATTTCCGGTGTCTCTTGGAAAGGATCCACTTCCCTTCCTCCCTCTGCCTGGGATGCGTCTACACGGCCTCTGGTTCCTGGAAAGAGTGAAGGCGGTTTGGTCATCCCCTCCTGATCCATGACAATCTATGACAATCCCTCGGTCGCAAAGTTCGCTTCCTGCCGAGGTGCCCGTGGTCCTTAGGACTGTAGGTGGCTGTGGGGGTGTGTTTCGAGGCCCTGTTTTTCTGGCCACCTGTTTTGTTGCTGTGTGACAGACCTTTACGTAGCACGCGGTACTGTGTCAGGTGCCTTACGACAGGTGTGGTAGATCTATCAGCTAGGATTCTTCTGGCTTCAGGTAACAACAATGCCGCTCAAATGAACTGAAGCTAAAAAAAAAAAGCCATTGAAAAGCCCCGGGCTAGGTAGGGTTTCAGGCAGGGCTGGATCCAGGAGCGTAAATAGCCGCCAAGATTCAGTCTCTGTGTCCAGTGTCTTTCTGACTTGGGCCATACGACAATGATAGGAAAAGAACCTCCAGGCTCCCATCCTGGGGGGAGAAGCTAGTGTCCCTCTTTCTTTATTTTTTAATTTTACTTTTATAAAGTTGTTCACAATAATTCATGACATTTAATATTCAAACACTAATCCCACCACTGGGCACCTTCCCACCCCCATGAGAGGAAAGTGCAGGAAGATTGTTGTATTTCATCCTGGAGCCATTTGTGCCCTTGTCTAAGAGATTCCAAGCATGTATGTGGAACCCAAACAAGTGTTGTGTGCTACTCTTGGCACATCAGTGATCTAGAGTGTAAGGTCGTTCCAGAAATTCTAAAATTTAGAGTATGATTATAGAGCAGATTCACCCATGGGTAAGGCCTGTCTCGCTCTCTTCTTGGCCGTTGATGGGATTACATGGTGTGTGTGTGGGGGGGGTAGTTTGTGGGTGTGGCTGCCAAACTACTGGAACACAGGGGAGCTGGGGGGAGGAAGCCCAGTCCCACTCTGAGCAGAGAAGCTAGTCTTTTTCCAGATGGTTCCAGCCCCACCCCAGCACTGATTTCCCTGGGTCCAGCCCTGAGCCGGTCACTTAGCAGCCCCTGGGCACCGAGTCAGAGAGTGGAGCTGGCCTGGGGCTGGGAAGGGGACGAGGCGCCTCTCCACGGTGAAGTGTCAGCTGGAGCCATGGCAGCCACCGCTGGCCTTCGGGAGGGAGGGAAGCGCTGGACAAAGCCAAGAGTACAAAGCCAAGTCATCACACGTGGGAGGCCCATGTATGTGACGGGCGCGGGGCGGGGCGGGGCGTGCAGGCTGCCGGGCCTGCCCAGGAAGCAGCGGAAGTGGCTTCCTCCCCCCCAGCTGCGGGAGCGAGGGCCCTCGTGTGTCCCCGTCCTGCTCTCCTGCTCCAGCTGGCACGTCCTGCTGTGGCCTGCTATCTCCGGGACTGGGGTGAGGCCCCGGTGGAGGCGGCAGTTCAGCGTCCAGGACGGGCCTGTCCTAAGTGTGAGGCTGCGCGTTCTGCATACAACGTGTTATCAGTGCTCCCGGCTCCCCTCTCATCCGTGCTGCTGCCATCACAAGAGCACTTACGGGGCCAGCGGCCAGCCGGGTGCTCCGGACCTGTGGCCGGACAGGGCCCGCGTCACAGAGCAGTGGGCCAGAGGACAGCGGGAGGGTGAGAAGCACGCGCTGGCTGTGTGACCTTGAGCCCATCGCTTAACCTCTCTGGGCCTTTGGCCATCCCCTCACCTCTTTCGGGTCTCAGCCCGATGTCCCCTGTTCAGAAAGGGCCGGAGTGGCCTGGTGGCAGATCTGCTCATCCATTGAGGCCTCTGGCTGCTTTCTGGCTTTCTTCTGCTTGGGCCGGGCAGTGCTCCTTCGGCCACCAGCACTCCCCTCTGCAGGCAGCTCCGGGGAGGGTGAGCGCAGGGACTGTGGCCGGGAACACCCCCGCGGCACAGCTGTGCCGGAGTCCCCGGCAGACACGCTCGCCTCCGGACTCCGTGTCCTTGGCGGGGACACTGCCCAGCAGGAAGGACCAGCGCCCCGCGGGGCCTGTCCGCCTCCCTGCCCGCGGTGAGTGGCTCTGGCTGCAGAGTGGACAGGGCAGAGAGCAGGGCCTTGCCTCGCACACTGCTGGCGGGGCTCAGTCTCGGGCCCCATCAAGAGTGACTCGTGAGCACTGCTGGCTTGTTCCTCCCCCAGGAATCTCTGTTCCTCCCCCCCCCCGCCTCATCTGTGCTGCTGAAACTCCCTCCTGGACTCTGCCGGCAAGGACCCAGCCAGGGGGGTCTGGGGAGGCCTTTGGCACTCCCGGGCCCTCTCTCCCGTCACCCGCCCCCACTCTCTGATGAGCTCGGGCACACGTGGAACTTTCTGACTCTTCCCTGAAACTCACCACCCCTGCAGGCCAAATCCGCTGGTCTCCCCAGCCCCCCTCTGGGCTGCTGCCTCAGGACCCCTTCTGGCACGAGGGTTTTAGGCCCCTCGTGGCCGCAGGCAGGGAGGGAGTCGCCCAGAGAGAAGGCTTGCCGACAGGTGAGAGGAGTTCATTAGAGTTCTGTGTGTGTGTGTGTGTGTGTGTGTGCAGGTCTGGGCCTGTGTGTGCATGGGTGCACGGGTGTGCACGTGTGTGGCTGTGTGTGCACCTGTCCATTCATACGTGCATCTGTGTAGATGTATGCCTGTGTGTCCATGCACCTGTGTGTAGGTGTCTGTGCCGTGTGTGTCTGCATGTGTGTGCAGGTGCATGTCTGAAGTGTATGTGCACCTGCCTGTGTGTGTGCGCACATGGTGTCTGAGTGTGTGCATGTGTGTGTCTGTGTGCATGTGTGCGTGCCTGTGTGTGTAGGTGGGCTGGTGCCCTAGGTTACCGGGAAATGCTCTGGCAGAGACAGCGACACCGTGTGTGGGGGGTTCGGGGCAAAGTAAACATGTCGGTGCTCCTTGTCTGAAGGCCTGGGGAGCCGTGTCAGGCCTGCGAGGCCGTGTCAGTGCGTGCTGCGTGTCTATGAAGCCAGCCCGGTGCGCTGCCGCGTACGGGGTAGAGGTCCCCTCCGCCCCGAGACATCAGGGGAAACCGCCTCCTCGGCTCCCTGCTCGGGGCCACACGGGCGGCCGGAGTGGGAGCAGTGGCCGGCCTCCCCCGGTGGGCAGGGGACGCTCCCAGGGAGACGTGTGCCCAGGGCCAGGCTGGCAGGCACCGTCTCGGCACCCTGGCACCAAGGAGGCGGTAGGGAAGGGGGGGGACTGTGGCAAACGGAAGCCTGCCTGTCTGCCCGAGGGAGGAGGCGGCTGCCACTCGCTCCAGGCCGGTGCTGGACGGGCCAGAGCATTATTTACTTATAATTTATATTTTGGTTTGGGCAGCGTAGGTGCGCCGCTCCTGGCTCGGGGCTCTGGTGTCCTCCTGCCGTGCTGGGGGGACAGACCTGGGGCTCCCACACGCGAGGCACGAGCGCCAGGCCTTGGGCTCTCTCCCCAGCCTCTACACACTGACAATATCCCAGTGACTTTTTTTTTTTCTTTTTGGGTCACACCCGGCGATGCTCAGGGGTCACTCCTGGCTCTTCACTCAGGAATCACCCCTGGTGGTGCTCAGGGGACCCTACGGGATACTGGGGATTGAACCCGGGTCGGCTGCGTGCAAGGCAAATGCCCTCCCTGCTGTCCTATCACTCCAGCCCCCCGTTTTTTTTTTTTTTCATTTTGGGTCACACCCGGCGATGCACAGGGGTTACTCCTGGCTCTGCACTCAGGAATCACCCCTGGCGGTGCTTGGGGGACCATGTGGGATGCTGGGAATTGAACCCAGGTCGGCCGCGTGCAAGGCAAACGCCTACCCCCTGTGCTATCTCTCCAGCCCCCCACCCCCCCCAGTTTTTTTTAAGGCCAGCAGATAACTTTTAGGAGCTACCATCATTTAACTGCACCAGACAACGTGCAGCCACCGCCAGCCTTTGGAGCTCCACTCTTTTTGCTCTGGTTTCTGGGCTACTCTCAGTGATGCCCAGGGTTCCTCCTGGCTCTGAGCTCAGGGATCACTCCTGGCGGTGCTCAGGAGACCACAGGGCATGCCCCCGGGCCACGCGTGTGCAAGGCAGGTGCCTCACCTGCTGTGCCACCTTCCAGCCCCTGCAGTTCGGCTCTGGTGCTGGCAGCTGGAGCCTCCCCTGGGGAGTGGTAGGGGGAGAGATTCCCTCTGAGCACCGCCTGGAGGGGGCGGCAGGAGCAGGGACAGCCCGGTGCCAGGAGCGTCCGTTTCCTTCCTCACCTCCTGGCTCAGCGGCAGGGCAGAGACGGGTGCTGAGGGAAGGCCCCCATCTCCGCAGACCAGACCGACTCTGAGCCGCGTCGGTGAGGTGGGATGACTCCGCCCAAGGGGGGCGGAACAGCAGCCTTCTACCTTCCACCTCGTCCTCGGAGCATTTGGCGTATTTCTTTCTTTTTTTTTTTTTTTTTTTGCTTTTTTTTTTTTTTTGGGTCACACCTGGCAATGCACAGGGGTTACTCCTGGCTCTGCACACAGGAATTACCCCTGGCGGTGCTCAGGGGACCATATGGGATGCTGGGATTCGAACTCGGGTCGGCCGCGTGCAAGGCAGACGCCCTACCCGCTGTGCTATTGCTCCAGCCCCAAATTTGGCGTATTTCTAAGGGCTCGGTTCGCCTGGTCTGGAGAATCAGGCTTTGAAGCCTCCTGGGGTGACATCAGCACGACCACGCCAGGCTGGACGCCTGAATGCTCGGTGCAGCTCAGCAGAGACGGGGGCGGGGGGTTGCCTGGCTGGCCATGCCAGCACTTGCTGGGGGTGGGGGTCTGTGTTGGAGGTCGGCCAACGTGGTCAGCAGCCGCCCTGCATGCCCACGGTCCTCACACCCACCCCGGGCGCTTGAGGCCATGGCCCGAGGCTCACCGCTGGTGGTGGAACTGCAGCGGGCGGGCGTGGGCGGGCCGTGTTCCCAGCTGGGGCCCGGGGCTCCGAGGCGGAGTTCTGAGGTTCTCGGCCACACGCTGGGGTGGCGCTTGTGACCAGCACCTGGCTAGCACGTTCGGAATGCTGGGGGGGAGGTATGGGGGGACTCTTGTTCCCAGCTTGGCACTCGGTGGGGTTTGCCCGCCTGGGTCTGTCGTTGACAGGAGCTTCCGCGTCTACTCCTGGGTGGCGGCTTCTGGAGAAACGCCAACTGCAAAATGTAGTATGCGCCCGTGTGCAGGGTCCTGCCCCCTCCCCGCCCCGTGCCACCTGCTCTTCGTGTTTCCGAGGCACCTGTAGGGGTGCCAGAACCCTCAGGAAGGGGGCAGAGAAGGTCGCGCTGTCCTCCCTGCTCCCCGGCCAGAGCCCAGTGGTACTCCTGCCAGTGCTCGGGTCTGGCTCCTGGCGGTGCTCGGGAGACCCTATGGGGTGCCGGGGATCGAACCCGGGTCGGCCGTGTGCCAGGCAAGCGCCCTCCCCGCTGTGCTATGGCTCTGGCCCCGGGCAGCTCCTCCTTTCGACCCCCCGTCTTGCGGGCTGGCCTGGAGCAGGCCCGGCCCGGGCACTCGGGGGACACCTGGGTGATCTCAGCGCCCCGTGAGCCGGAGAAAGGCAACTGTGCCAGGTGAGAGTCGGCGCCGTGCCCAGGCTGCGGCTGGCAGCGGGCGTGGGCGGAAGCAGAACGGGTTCGCTGGTCTCGGTGGTGGCCACAGTGCGGCTTGGTGCCAGCTGGGGGGGGGGGGAGCCCCGCCGGTGATGCAGGACTCACCACCTCCCGGGGCGCCGATGACGGGAACTGAGCAGGAAGGGGTGGGCGGGGGCCGAGTGCGGCCCCTCACGAATGGTCATGGTCGCCCCCCTCCCCTGCACAGCCCGTTTCCCTCCCTCCCGGCTCTGTGTCTGACGGCCTGTCTCACCACCCTGTGTCTTCTGGACTCTGTCCCTCGGCCCCGACTTGGTCACATTCAGCTTTTGTCTCGGCCTTCGTCTGCGCGCAGCCTAGAGTAGCTCCTAAGTAAACACGGGGTGAATGAATGAGTGATGGGATGAATGAGTGAGTAACCGAGTGAATGCCGTCCTACCTGCTTTCGATATGATCCTGGAGGGAGACTGCCGAGCTCCCAAGGCACCGCGGTAGAGCCCACCCCCGATGGCATCCCCTCTCACTTTTTTGAGGGGTTTGGTTTGGTCTGAGGGCCAGGCCTGGTGGTGCTCAGGGCTTACTTCCAGCTCTGTCCTCAGGGGTCACTCCTGGCAGGGCTTGGGGGACCGTTTGTGGTGCTGGGTCCAGCTCCCCGCTCGCCGTGCTGTCGCTCCGGCCCCTTGGTTTGAGCGTCACACCCCGTGTTGCTCGGGGCTCACTCCTGGCTCCGTATCTGAATTTTTCCTTCCTCGGTCCTGCATGGACCACCTGTCCCCCAAGGCAGGACCGGCCTGCCGTGTCCATCGTCTCTCCGCCCCCCCCCCCAGAGCAGCCTGGTGGGGTTGAACAGAGCGGCAGCCGTCTCCCTGGGGTGGGAGCAGTGTCACTGGGCCCCCAGACGCCCCCCAGCTCTCCTGGGTGCACCCGGTGATGACGCTCACGGTGACTCGGCCCTCCCAGTACCTGCTCCGATGATACTTTCCAGAACATTTCCCTAAGCAAATGCCACGTCGGAAGGTTCCAAACACAGGAAACAGAAGTTCTGAGGGAGGTTTTAAGAGGGACGATCCAGCGAATTCACCAGAAGCGGGGTGTGCGAGGTTGCTGCTCGGCCCTGGGGGACAGGTGGATGAGGTTCAGCCCCTGAGCTGACGCCCCCGCCCAGCTCCGTCCCGGCCCGAGGCTGGGGGAGAGCAGAGTGGCCCTTCCCGCTGCCCCGCAGACACCCCCGGGTGGACGTGGCCATCGGCTTACTGCAGAAGTGGTCTCTGTGGCCAGAGGAGGACCCGGGGCAGGGAGCACCACTAGTTCCAGGGGATAAATACTTGCACGGGACCCCTGGCTTCCCGTGGGCGCCCGGACAGTGAGAACTGAAGCCTCTTTTGTTTTGTCTGTACAAACCAAAATTCTCTTTAAAAAAATGTTTTTAATGAAGCAAGACGGGTTTTATTTGGGGGAAGTGGGAAGGAAGTGAATGAATGAGTGTGTGGATGAATCAGTGCGTCGCCGAATGAATATTGTCTATCTGCTTTGGATATTCAGGAGGCCTTGGCGAGCTCTCACATCACCACGGTAGAGCCCACCCCTAATTTCATCCTGGCTCAGGGTCATTCCTGGCTCTGTGCTCCCGGATCACTCCTGGTGGACACGGGGGACCCTATGGGATGGCCAGGATCGAACCCGGCTCTGCCGCATGCAAGGCACGCACCCTGCCCACTGAACCATCTCTCTGGCCCCATGATGCGAGACGGTTGATTGGACGGGACTAAGTTAGAGAGATGTGAAGCGTGAGAGAGGAGACGGCTTCCCCAGGCTGGAAATAAGTAGCGAAGAGCCGTGGGGTGGAGCGAGCGAGAGACACGCCAGGGAAACCAGGCCCTGCAGGGCAGCCTGCCGCAGCACCCCCTTCCGGTCACGGGCTCAGGTTCTGGGTGGCTGGAGCCATCGGACGCCACACAGTGGACGTGGACGAGCCCCTGGGGTCCTCTTGGAATTTGTTTATTTCTGTGACTTCAGTGGTTCTGAGATTCCATACAGGAAGAGTTAGCAGCCTTTGCTGTAAGTCGTGTCACGAAGGTCTAGCCGGCTCTGGCACCCGACGCCTGCTCTGTGTGGCTGACAGGGGTGTGTGTGTGTGTGTGTGTGTGTGTGTGTGAGAGAGAGAGAGAGAGAGAGAGAGAGAGTGTGAGTGTGTGTATGAGTGTGTGAGTGTGTGTTTGTGTGTGAGTGTGTGTGAGTGTGTGTATGAATGTGGGTGTTTGAGTGTGTGAGTGTGTGTGAATGTGTGTGAGTGTGTGTGTGAGAGTGTGTGTGAGTGTGTGAGAGTATGTGTGTAGGTGTGTGAGTGTGTAAATGTGTGTGAGTGTGTGTGAGAGTATGTGTGTGTGAGTGTGTGTGTGTGAATGTGTGTGTGAGTGTTAGTGTGTGATGTGAGTGTGTGTGAATGTGTGAGAGTGTGTGTGTGTGAGAGTGTGTGAGAGTGTGTGGGGTGTGTGTGTGTGAATGTGTGTGTGAGTGTTAGTGTGTGATGTGAGTGTGAGTGTGTGAGAGTGTGTGTGAGAGTGTATGTGGGGTGTGTGTGTGTGAATGTGTGTGTGAGTGTTAGTGTGTGATGTGAGTGTGAGTGTGTGAGAGTGTGTGTGAGAGTGTATGTGGGGTGTGTGTGTGTGAATGTGTGTGTGAGTGTTAGTGTGTGATGTGAGTGTGAGTGTGGGGGTGTATGAGTGTGTGTGAGTGTGTGTGTGGGTATGTGAGTGTGTGTGAGTGTGTGAGAGTGTGTGTTAGTGTGTGATGTGTGAGTGTGAGTGTGTGCGGAAAGGCAGGAAGTGCCCTGAGCATGAAGCTGGGGCACCCGGAGGCTGAAGGCCCGAGGGGCGTGGGCCCTGTCTCTGGGCGTCCTTGTGCTGTGCCGTCCTGTCCCTTGCAAGGTGACAGTGAGTCATCTCAGGGTCTGGGGTGGGGCCAGAAACCGGGATTCTGCGATGCTCTGAGGTCACCCACAGTGCTCGGGGCGGGGGACCCGGACTGGCCCCCGCGGGCCCACTCGCTGCACGGCTGCTCAGACGGCTCAGGGGCAGGCCGGGGCCGGGTTCTCCGGGGAAGGACCCAAGCAGGAGTGGGGCGAGGTGGGGCGGGCGGGCAGGGGCGGGCCAGGGGCCGGGGGAGGAAGCGCACGTCCTGAGGTCCCGAGGGCCTTTGCGATTCCCAGGGTGAGCTTCGACTCCCTCCCGCTCAGATGCTGGCCGGGCGCCCGTCCCAGTGGCCCACCTGGGGTCCCCCTCACGGTGCCGGGGAGCACTCGGGGCACGCAGGGTGGTCCCAGGGTGGGACTCCCCCCCTCACGTCTAGAAGGCAGCTGTGGGCCCCTGCGCCACAACCCTGCCCTCCCCAGAGACCGTCCACGGCGTTTCCACGGGAACCTGAGTCCTCCGGGGCCAAGGACCCTGCGAAGGACCCGACCCTGGGGCAGGCAGTGATCTGGCCCAGACTCCCGGGCTCCTCTTCCTGATGGCCTCCTCGTCAGATGAGGAAACTGAGGCTCAGAGTGGCCAAGACTTTTGGCTGCCGTCCACCTCCCGGGCTGCCCTTTCCCCGAGGGTGTCATCCCCAAGCCGTGACGCAGTGACGCCTCTTCTCCACCGCCCCCCTGAGGTGGGGGTGCCCGTGGTGCTCTGGGGGGCCCAAATGAGGGTCCCCAGCCTCTGTGAGTCTCTCAGCCTGCTTCCCGGGGGGCGGAGTTTGGTTCTTGATCTGCCCGTGTCAAGCTGCGGGCCCGAGGGACCGTACTGGGCAGGACACGCCCTGCCAAGCCCAGCTCCATCCCCCAGCACCCGGGAGACTCTCTGAGCACAGAGCCGGGAGTGAGCCCTGAGCACTGCCGGGTGGGGCACTCATTGTGGATCTCAGGAGTTTGCTCTCTGTCACCCGCCCCAAGGGAGATGTGAGCTGGGGCCTGGCCAGGGCCCTCTCCTTCCTCTGCCGACCCCGCCCCTCGCCCCGCCTGCCACACCCCTGCTCAGGGGTAGCTCTCACTGGTTCCCGGGTCCTGCGCCCCGCAGCAGGGGAGAGGGGCTCTGAGGCCTGGCCAGCCCGCTGTGCTCTCCCCCTAGTCCCCGACCTGCACGACAGCTGGGGCTGGCGGGAGCCCAGCCTCCGCCTTTCCCGCCCTCCGCCCGGGTGTCCTGGCTCCGGGAGACTGAGTCTGTGCGGAGTTTTCTGCGGGAAGGGACAGTGATCCCTTTCCACGGTGCCCGCTGGCCCGCAGGGGTGCCGGCCTGCAGGACGCTCGCCGCCCCCCTGCCACCCCCGGCCTGTAGCACTCTGGGAACCAGAAGACCACTCAGCTCTGGCTCAGAGGGGCCTCCAGTAAGACCCCGTGTGCCCGGGCGGTGCCGGGCTCTGCTGCTGACAGTAGCTCCTCGCACCCTTCCCTGTGGCTGGTGCAGTGGCTCCCGGTCTCGGCTCTGCTTCTGGGGTCTCAGCTTGGGCCGTGGAGGGGAAGGGACCCGAGTGGTTTAGTCACTTTGGGGGGCAGAGCCGGAGCATGTCCACCATATGCCGACGGCCGGCCTGGGGTCGATCCCCAGGACCACATACCGTCCCCTGAGCACTGTCAGGAGTAATTTCTGAGCACAGAGCCGGGAGTAAGCCCTGAGCACTGCTGGGTGTGGACCCCAGACAAACAAACAAGAGAAAGCAACGTACAGCTGTGGGCTGGGGAGAGAGCCCAGTGGGTTGGACCCAGTCCCCGCAGCAGGCTGGGCCTGGCCCGGAAGGCCCCCAGAGTGCTCCCGGAGGGGCCCTGATGGTCTGGCCACGGGGCTCCTTGGTGTCCAGGGGCCCCTGAGTGACACAATGGAACCCCCCCCTCCATGCCCACCCACACACTCATGAGAGTGCAGGAGCTCCAGTGACTGGCGCCCAGAGTGAACGTCCACAGGGGCAGGGCGCCCGCATGGGCTCACTGATGGACCCTGGACACCAGGCTGCAGAGTCGGGCTCCTCCTGCTGACCTGGCGGCCGGCCCCGTGTCTGCGGCTGGTCCGGGCGGGCCGGTGGCGGGACGTCTGAGGTCTGGCCTGGCAGCCTCCCTCTCCCAGCTCGAGCAGCGTGATGAGGCGGGGCGCGGCTCCCTGCCAGCCCCCCCCCCCCCCGTGAGCGTGGCCTCTGTGAGTGCTCCAGGGCCCCCACCACCCCCCGTCTCCTGGCCTTTGCTGGTCAGGAGGTCAAGGAAGCGTGCGCCAGGCCGGGAGGGGCGGATTGATTCGGCGCGCAGACACCGTGCGTCCCCTGGGTTGGGTCCCCCCCATAAAGAAGGGCACGGCTGGGGGTCCTGCCAGCTCCCCGCTGTGTCCCCTGGCCAGGGAGGCCGTGATGAGAACCGGCCAGGCACTCTCCGAGGTGCCGCGAGGCCCCGGAGAAGCTGCAGGGCCCGGTGGCACGGGGATACTCTGCCTCCAGCCCCCGGGGTCTCGGGGCGGCCCCCTGACGGCACACGCGCCTGCCCACACACACCTGGCCACGCAGGACGCTTCCCGTCACGGAAAACCTGTGTTTGATTTCAGTTATAGACGCTCCGAGCCGCTAAGCTGACGGGGGAGGGGAACGGAGCAGCTGTCACCTCTGGGGACAGCGACCGGGCGGCCCCCCCCACCCCCCGAGGGAACCTTGTGGCTGGGGGAAATGCTCCACGCTGCTGCCTGGTGCCGTGTGAACGCGCTCACCGCGAGGCGTTGCCGGAGAGAAGAGCCACGACTCCCCTTCCCCGGCACCACCAAGCCAGGGAGCGTCTTGCTACGTGTCAATTGTAGGTCTGGAAGCGGGCGTCGGAAGGGAGCGCTCGGGGGTCTCCCCCGCCACTCCTTGAGTTGGCCGCGTGGCAGCACCGTTCCGGCGCCTCCAGGGGCGGCCACTGAACGCTCCCCGCAGTCCCACGTGGCATGTCCGTGTGTGCGGCGCACGCGTGTGCTCTGTGCAGTGTGCTCCCCAGGCCCGTGAACACACGAGGAGCGGGGGCAGGGGGGGGTTTCGGCGCTCACCAGCGCCCGTGTGCCATGAGGCCCGCCTGCTCTGCTGGGCACCGGTGTCAGCTCCGCTGCTCGCGCGGCCGGCGTGCCAGGGCCCTGTGTGTGCCGCCAGCCCCGGCGCTGCTAGCAGACGGTAATGGCAGGGGACCGGCAGCCAGCTGCCCGTGCCAGGGAGGGGTGGAGACTCCTGGGCACCAGGCAATTAGCATCTCGGAAGGGTGTCAGAGCTGAATGGTGGCTAATTTGCAGCCGTGGCCCCGGCAGCCAGGCACGGCGGGGGGCGGCGCCTCCCTGAGGAGCTGCGTGCTCCGAGCACAGGTTTTCCCCTGGGAGGAGGGTGTGGGGAGAGCCTCCGTCCTTCACCCTGCTGGCTGGGCACTCCCCCTCTGTGGCCGGCTCCTGGCCTTGCGGTGCCCAGGGCTGGTGTCTCCCTGCAGCCTTCAGGGGTCTGCGCTCCTCCCGCCCCAGGGACCCTAGTGTTTCCCTGTCCGTTGGTTTTTTCTTTTTTTTTTTTTTTTGCCATTTAAGCCGGCTTGCTTGGAAAGAAAATTCACGGAATACGGACATCCGAGTTTCATATCCTGAAGCAGAGAGGCCCTCTGGCCCTGTGTGTCGGGGGACCCAAGTTTTCTGTTTTCAAAGGGGGCAGCAAACTGGGCTGGGCTGGTCACCTTCGCTGGAAGGCAGGTTTGTGAATGGACACCATGCCCCCCCCCTCAGTGATAGCATAGCGGGGGAGGGGGAGGGGAGGGGGGAGGCCGCAGGGGAGGGGGGAGCGGGTGCTTGTCTCGCACACAGCCAGCCCGGCTTCAGTCCCCGCCATCCCATCTGGTCCCCCGACCACCCCGCCCCCAGGAGTGAGCACAGGGCCAGGAGTGACCCCTGCACATCGCCGGGTGTGGCCCCCAAACCAGAAACAGACCAATAAAAGATTGGCGGAAGTCAGATGTTTCTGGAAGGGCACAGAGCAGGCTCGAACCAGCAGGAGCAGTGAAGGGCGTCTCTGAGGTCTGCTGAGAAGCCCTGGTGGCCCCGGACACGGGGGAGGAGGCGGGGGTGTCGGGCCGTGATGCTGTTTCTGGCGCCAAGCCACTTCCTCCTGGGGACGCCTTGGGCCCTTCTAGACGGAGTCACCCAGAAGACAGCCTTGGAGTCTGTCAGGCCGGACTGGCTTCAGGTCCCCCTGCAGTACCGGGCACGGCCTTTGTGGCAGGCCACAAGGCCAGTCGATTGGCTCATGCGTGGCCGGGGCGGGGCCAGCGTCCAGACCCATGAAGGAAGGTTCTTGGGGACTTGTCTTACACGTCCTCTTCATGCAGGAGGGAAACTGAGGCTGAGTGGGTGTCGCCTAGAACGCGTCCACTGAGATCTGGCTGGCAGGGACGCCGTCAGGAGCCCTGAGCTCAGGAGAGGCTGCAGGGGAGGGGGGAGGGGGGCCCACACGCACTGTCCACCCCCGAGGGCTCGGCTCTCCTCGGCCACGTGGCTTCTGGGAAGTGGATTCTGGGCCGCTGCTGCGTGACAGATGAGCACGGCCGGGCTCTGGGCGCCCTGGCGCAGACGCTCGGCTGTGGCCCTGCTCTCCGCCGGCCTCCTGGCCGAGGTCGGTCCGCCCCTGCCCTGCCGTCCCTCCCAGAGGAAAGGGCACGTTCCTTCCCAGCGCCGGGAAAGGCTGTTTCCAAATCCCTGGCTCCATCCCTGCCCTTTCTTCCCTGCTCTGACTTGCCCCTCCCTCCGCACCCCTTCTGGGGCCTGCGTGTCCAGGTCCTGGTGGGGAAGAAGCTTCTCTGCAGACACTCAGGGCTTTGTCTTCCCGGCCGGAGCTCAGCCCCCGCCCCCCCCCCCCCGGCCTCCTGAGCACTGGTTCTGTGCCAGTGTTTGGGCTGCTCTGGCCCTGGCCAGGCTCG
This sequence comes from Sorex araneus, assembly GCF_027595985.1. Taxonomy (NCBI): domain Eukaryota; kingdom Metazoa; phylum Chordata; class Mammalia; order Eulipotyphla; family Soricidae; genus Sorex; species Sorex araneus. The sequence goes on along the minus strand of NC_073306.1, from coordinate 132,002,529 downwards.
GAAAAGGAATTATTTCTGTCTCCTCGCATAGTTCTCGTCCCCATTCCCAAAATGGGAAGTGGCTTGGGACGGCTTCCCTGCCCCCAGCGCCAGGAGAGGAGGGAGTGGGGGATAGTTGGCAGAGCCACAGGAGAGGCGGGCGGGGGGGCAAGCAAACGAGTCTCCACACACACACACACACACATATACACACATATGCACACACTCAAACATAGCCATACATGTGCGCACACAGGCGCACAAATACACACAGCCATACACATGCACACACACAACCATACATATGCACACACATACAAATGCACACAGCCATACATAGGCACACACAGACACACAGACACATAACCATACATGTGCACACACATACAAATGCACACACAGGCACACAATTACACATGTGCATACACATACACAAACACACACAGCCTATACACATACACACAGCCATACAACCATACATGTGTGCGCACACACAAACTCACAGCCACACGTATACACATGCATGCACATACAAATGCACACAGCCATATACATGCACACACAACCATTCATGTGCACACATACACACAAACGCACAGAGCCATACATGTACACACACAAATGCACACAGCCATGCATACAAACACACAGCCATACATGTACATACATACAAATCACACAGCCACACACATGCACACACACAGACACACAATCATATATGTGCACACATACACACAAATGCACTCAGCCATACACATGCACACACAGACGCACAGAGACACACAACCCTATATGTGCACGCATACGCAAACTCACACAGCCGTACACATACAGCCCCCAAACAGAGCAGAGCACGGAGGGAGAGAGTTTAGGGAGGGGGGGCGCTGACGCAGCTCTGGGGTCTCTCTGACGGCTGCCCCCCCGCCCGTGTCTGCCCCCTGTCTTCTTTCTCACCCACCCCGTGCCCGGTCAGTAGCCGCTGGCCCGTTCCCGGGGCCCTGGGCGTCAGTGCGGGTTGTGGGTGGGTCTGGGCCCAGTGCATCGCGTCTCACCTCCCTCGCTTCCCTTCCGTCCAGCCTTCAACACTGGCCGCTCAGAGGCCAACCCCCGGCGAGGATCGCGTGTGGTCGGGGCGTGAGGGGGCAGCCACACCGCCCCCGCCCACCTTCCCGGCTCTCTCGACAACCTGCACGCGTTTGGGCTGCGGGGTTTGTCTCTGGTTCCCTCCATGTGCTCCGAACAGCGCCTGCAGGTGACCAGCAGGCCCGGCCCCAGCTGGCCAGCATGCATGGCTGCGTCCTGGGGTCACCTCCCCGCGCCGCCCCCTGAGCCAGAACACGCTCGCCTGGTTTGTCTTGGTGACTCTCGTCCCCTCGGTGCCATGCACGGGCCATGGGCTACTTATTGGTTCAGTGAGCACTTCAGACCCTACGCTGAGTGGGTACGGACCCCCAATGTCTGGTGCTTGTCACGAGCCTCTTCACCCTCCGCCACCCCCACCGTGCCCACTCAGACTTGCTGTCTCGGCCCTGTATGCAGCCTGCTTTGGCTTGAGAAGACAGTGTCAGAGAGGTTAAGACACTTGCCCAAGGCTGCCCAGCTGACCTCCTGGAACACCCTCAGGACCTCCCCACTTCCAGCCCCCTGCCCCCACGGCGGGACCCTCACTGGGTTTGCCCATCCCTGCCACAGAGAAAATGGCTTGGCTCCACTCCCCCCGCCCTCCGGCAAGGCGTGGACCCCCTCAGGCAGGGTCTCCTGGCCTGGACAGGGCGGCAAGAGGCCACAATCGGGCCCGGACCCCGCTCCCCACAGCCGGCTGCAGATGGCAGATCTCAGCGAGGGCCGACACTTGGCATGGCCTGGGACATTTTGGCTCTCACCCAGGAAGGGAGGAACGACAGATCTCATGGTTGGAGACCAGGGGTGCAGCCAAGGACCCCGCAGACACAGGCCAGGCCAGCCCGCCCCCACGGCAGGGGGGACACAGCCCCCAAGGACCCCACAGACACGGGCCAGGCCAGCCCGCCCCCACGGCAGGGGGGACACAGCCCCCAAGGACCCCACAGACACGGGCCAGGCCAGCCTGCCCCCACGGCAGGGGGGACACAGCCCCCAAGGACCCCGCAGACACGGGCCAGGCCAGCCCGCCCCCGCAGCAGGGGGGACACAGCTCCGGGGCCCCCACCGTGCCGAGGGGGAAGACCCAGCTCCTGGGCACAGACTCCGGGACCCACTTCCTGGGGCCACTCGGGCTGGGTGACCTGGACCCGAGCCTGATTGGGGGCAGCAGCCCTGCTCCTCCAGCACTCGGCCGAGTACCCCCCTCGTCTCAGGGTGGGGCCCCTCCTGGGGGTCTTTCCCAAGAAGCAGGGCTCACAGGAGCCGGGGGAAGTGGCGGAGGGAGCTTCGGGCCCCGAGGGCAGAGGCAAGCCTGGCCTCCCGCCAGGGGAGTGACCACTGGCCCCGGAGAGAACCAGAAGCCCCAGCCGGCCCCTGCGTGGAGGGAGAATCGCCCTGAGGCCGTATCCGTTTGGGAGGCTGGACACGGGGATTTAGAGACCAACACTGCAGGCTCTCAGGTGGGGAAACTGAGGCACAGAGGGAGCAGGACTGGCTCATGCTGCAGCGCTGTGGGATTTAGAGACCAACACTGCAGGCTCTCAGGTGGGGAAACTGAGGCACAGAGGGAGCAGGACTGGCTCACGCTGCAGCGCCGTGGCAGAGCCCAGCTGGGTACGGGCGCCCTCCCTGCTCCCACCTGCAGCCCTTCCCAGCCCCCACCGGCCCCTGGCTCTGGGCTCTGAGAGTCTCGGGCGCCCAAGGGTGCGTCAGCGGTGGTGCGGTGCAGGCCTGGAAGCGGCCCCTGGCTTGAGCCCTGCGCCTCCAGCTGGGCACTGCAGCGACTCCCGGAGCCCGCAGCCCAGGGCCAGTGCTGGGGTTTGGGGCCAGGGCCACGGCCAACAGCAGCCCCTCTGCGGGCAGCAGGGCAGCACCAGGAGGGCTGCAGGGCACCCGCGCACCTCGCGGCAAGGGGCTGAGCAGACCCCGGGGGTGCGGGGGGGGCGCTGGGGAGACGCAGGCACAGCCGTTGGGGTGGCTCTGTGCATCCTGGGAACAGGCACGATATGGGACCCCCAGAGGGAGACCCGGGCGGGGCGGGCGGGCAGGCACTGCCTTAGCAGCTCCTTTGGTTCCGCACACCAGGAGTGAGCCCCGAGCAGTCAGGTGTGGCCCGACACCCCACACTCCACCCCTGCAACACACATATTCACACACACTGTAGCACTGTAGCACTGTCGTCCCGTTGCTCATTGGTGTGCTCGAGCGGGCACCAGTTACGTCTCCATTGTGAGACTTGTTGTTACTGTTTTTGGCATATCCAATACGCACGGGGAGCTTGCCAGGCTCCGCCATGCAGGCGGGATACTCTCGGTAGCTTGCCGGGCTCTCCGAGAGGGGCGGAGGAATTGAACCCGGGTGGGCCGTGTGCAAGGCAAACACCCTACTGCTGTGCTATCACTCCAGAATTCACACACATACCAACACATAAACGTTCACACACACACACACATATACTCTCTCACACACATGCACACACACTCTCACAGACACACTCTTACACATGCTCACACAGAGACACACACCAACAGAAAAACACACAGACACACAGTGACACGCACACACTCTCAGACACACACTCTTACACATATACACACAGAGACACACATACCAACACACAGGCACACACACAAACATACATACACTCACACCAACACACATAGACACACACACCACACACTCACACACTCACATAAACACATCCAGACATACAGTCTCACACACACTCACACACACACACCAACACACAGACACTCAGACACACACAGACTCACACAGACAGACTCACACACAGAAACGCACTCTCTCACACACACTCACACACTCACCCACACACCCACACTCAGATAGAATATCCCCAGGGTGGGCGTGCCCTCTGCTGCCGTGGTGGGCGGGAACAAAGCGATAAACACACTGCTTGTGAGCTCAGAGCGTGGCTGAGGGAGGCCCGAGCCTCGGGAGCCAAGTTCAGCGGGCATGGCCCGAGAGTCTGGCGCCGGGGACCCTGCTGGGCACACTGCCCCGGGCCCCAGCCTCCCGCCCGCTGCCCGGTTCCCTCTGAGCTCGCGCCGAGGCTCACCCGGGGCTGCTCCCCCGACGGTCGCGAGTCTGAGCTCGGGCCGGAAGGGGACAGGAAGCCAAAGGGCGAGAGGAGGAGACAGCGGCAGGAGCTCTCCCGAGGGTGCTCGGCGTCTGGGGCCCTGCCAGCTCCGTTGCCGAGAGCTGGGTCCCAGGGCGCCTCCCCGCTGCACGGGAGTCTGGGCTCGCCGCGCGCTCACCTGGGCACAGCTGGGGCGTGGGACTGGCCAGCAGGGTCTCCCCCCAGGCCCCTCTGCAGAGACCCCCAGGGCCGGGAGAGCCCTTGATTTAATTTATTTTATTTATTTATTTGCTTTTGGGTCACACCCGGCGATGCTCAGGGGTTACTCCTGGCTCTGCACTCAGGAATCACTCCTGACGGTGCTTGGGGGACCCTATGGGATACGGATCGAACCCGGGCCGGCCCCATGCAAGGCAAACGCCCTCCCCGCTGTGCTATTGCTCCAGCCCCACCCCCCTGGAGAGCCCTTTAAACCGCGGCTCTGGTACCCTTCTCACTCCCAGGCTGAGGCCTGTGTTCCGTTCCTGAAAACGTGTTTATGTAACCGCCATTTAAAAAGGCATCGCACAGAAAGTGCTGAGAACCGGCCAGGGCTGGCAAAACTGACTTTCCCTCCTTCTCAGCCGCCCGAACGGGCCATGTGTGTTGGCCCCCAGCCCCGCCACCCCTGTGCTTGGTGACCCGAGGCGTTACCTCCTGTCTCTCTGCGCTTCCGCCTCCCTGGGGGATAGACGGGAGCGCGGGCTTGATCTTCACTTTTGCTTTTAATTTAGGTGCCACATTCACAGGTGTGTAGAGAGTCCCAGGCGTACACTATTCCCACACCAGTCCCACCACCGGTGTCACCTTCTGTCCGCCACTGTCCCCTGGCTCCCTCCTCCTCCTCCTCAGCCTGCCTCCTCCTTAACAGGCACATTTTTGTTTAATTACCATGCCTTGGGGGCTGGAGCGACAGCACAGCGGTAGGGCGTTTGCCTTTCATGTGGCCGACCTGAGTTCGATTCCTCCGCCCCTCTCGGAGAGCCCGGCAAGCTACCGAGAGTATCGAGCCCGCGCGGCAGAGCCTGGCAAGCTACCCGTGCGTGTTGGATATGCCAAAAACAGTAACAATAAGTCTCTCAATGAGAGACGTTACTGGTGCCCGCTCGAACAAATCGATGAGCAATGGGATGACAGTGACAGTGACCATGCCCTGGGGTCCCAGGCTTAAAGCACTGTGGCTCTTTGGTTTAGCCATAAGCAACCACCTCCCCTGGACACTCCCCCGTGCCCGGCCTGGCCTTGCTCGTTGCCGCCGCCTGCCTTTTCTTACTCCCCACCCCTCATTTCTCTCCTTCCTTGGCTTTTTCATTTCTGTCATGGCTATTTCTGTTATAAGATGGGCGGAGCCAAGAGCCCACCCCTCTTTCATACCCGGCTTTCCCTCGTCCCGTTATTCTATACGCCAAAGATAAGTGGGATCATCAGGTATTTGTTCTTCCAACTTCATGGAACATGAGGTCCTCCAGATCCATCCCGGTCGCAGGGAAGGGAGCCATCCCATCCTTCTTCATGGCTGTATAGTGCTCCACTGTGTGTGTACCACACTTTCCTCACCCATTCACTTGTCAGCGCCCTGGCTTGGGCCCGTCTCTGAGCTGTTGTACTCAGTGGACATATGCCCTTTAGAATGAATATTTTTGTATCTGGGGGGTAGATTCTGAGAAATAGATGCTAAGAAGTAGAATTACTGGGTCATATGGAAGCTCTGTTATTAAATCATGGTGTGTGTGTGTGTGTGTATGTGTGTGTGTGTGTGTGTGTGTGTGTGTGTAGTGGGGGGCTCACTCAGTGGTGCTCAGGGCTTACTCTGGACTCTGAACTCAGGATCACTCCTGGCAGGGCTCGGGGAACCCTAGAGGGTGCCGGATATTGGACCTGGGTTGGTTAAAAGTAAGGCCAGTTCCCTGCCTCCGTCCTGTCTCCGGCCGGTCACTTTCTTGAGAAACTGCTTTCCACAGTGCCAGTGCTTTTCCGTAGCTGGTAAATATGCTTTATTTCCTTGTTTTGTTTTGTTTGGGGCACACCCAGTGGTGCTTGGGGGCAAACTCCTGACTCTGTGCTCAGGGATCATTCCTGATGGAGCTCGGGGAGGGACCACGCCTGGGTGGGCCGCGGGCAAGGCACCCGTTAGACTGTGGCTCCAGCCCCTGGGTTTTGTTTGTTCTGGAGGCGTGGGAGGTCGAACCCATTCAGAGAAGCAGGCAAGTTCTCTGCCAAGGCTCAGCCCGGCCAAACACGCCTCCCAGGAGCCCGCGCTGTCCGGGGTGGGGGGCGGGCTGACTCCTGAGACCCCCTGAGATGGGTGAACCCTCTGGGGTTCGGGTGGGTCTGGCTCGTGCTTCCTGGATGGGGGGAGCGAGATTCTGCTGCTTGAGGGAGAGACTCCAGGTCACCCCGGGCCCCAGCCCCGCATCACCGGCCACACGTCCCGAGTGCCAGCACTCTGGGGGCCGACCAGAGTGTTCAAGTCCCTGAAGCCCTGGGCCCCGCCGAGTGTCTACTGATCACCCCATTTCCTCGAGAAAGAAACGGGGTCCCGTCCTTAGCAAAAGCTGCTGTGTCCGGAGGGGCTGGTTTCTCCCGGGAACTGGTAGCAGGGGGCGGAGCCAGAACCCAGAGCAGATGACGGTACAGGACCGGGGACAGGAGCAGGTTCCCGGGGCTGCCCACATGTGGAGGTTTGGGGGTGCAGGGGGCCCCAAGTCGAAGTCCCTGCACATGGTCCGGCTGTGGGGGGCTCCGGGGAGACCCCGGCTACAGACCACACACCCGTGGCCGGCCCTGCCTCCCTCCCCCTCCCCATCTGCGTCCCTGAGAACTCCCTGCTCAGAACCCCTCCTTCCTCCTTCACACAGCAGAAAGGGCAGCTATGGGACCCCCTGAGCCCACCCCTGAGCCAGCTTCCATCAGGTCCTGGATTCGTGTCCTGCACCTCCACCCACTTCCGCCCCCAACTCCTGCTCCCGTCCCAGGGTCTTTGCACTCGCTGTTTCCCTCCTCTTTGCTCAGGGCTCTGTTCAGAAATCACCTCCTCAGGGAGGCCTTCCTGGAGTGCGCCCTCTCCCTCTCTCTCTCTCTCTCTCTCTCTCTCTCTCTCTCTCCCTGGCCATGGAAAACGGCCCCAGCCCCGTTGGTCACTCCCTGCCCGGCCCTCCTGCCTGACTTTTCTTACCACAGGCCAGGCTGCGCCTTCCTCCGCCTGTCCCTTGGCTCTGCGCGGAGAGGGCAGGGCTTTGGGCTTTGCTCCGCCGACCGCTCGTAGCAGAGGCCTCGTCGGGCGAGGGATGGGTCGGTCTGTCTGTCTGAGACCCGCGTCCGTCCGTCCTTCTGTAGACAGTGGCCCGCCTGTGCAGGTCTGAGGGGGATGGTAACGGGTGTCTCAGTGGACACAGCTGTGCCCGCACCGCGGTGGCCGTTCTGGAGCGACGTTTCACCCCAAAGTTAGCGGCACGGCTCCGGCCAGCCCAGGTGACCCCCCGCCCCCATCCACGCTCCGTGGACCGTCTGTGAGCGTCGGGTACGAGTGTGGCCCGTGCAGGGCCTGTTTCTCCTGGGAACAGGCTGAAGCCCTGAGGCACCCCCGGATGGCACTACTGGGGGGGGCTGCAGGGGTCGAGTCCAGAGCCCCCACCCACCCCCGGGACCCACAGCGCTGGGAGACGCCCTAGGAAATGCCCCAGGGGCTATTGCATCATTGCTGACGTCACAGCACCATGACATGTGATGTGTGTGATGTCATGAAGCGCGTCCAGCTGTCCTAGGCTCCACACACTGGGCTGTGTGCAGGGACCACCACTGGGGGCGCCGTCACAGTGGTTGAGTGGCCCGTGACTGAGCCAGGTGAGGTTGTCAGAGGAGAAACTGCTTCTCTACGGAGCAGACATTATGCCCACACACGCACATGCTTGGTTCTGGATCCTTGCATCTGAACCAGAGAAGCCAGCTGGAAACAGCTGCAGTGAGGCCTTTCTGGAAGAGGGAGCAGAGAATGTGCAAAGGCCCTGGGGTAGCCATGTGGTCAGTAGATTCTGGAACAGTATTGGCTGGAGTGAAGAGAGGGTGCGGGAAGTGAGGCCAGCAGAGTTGGGCGGTGGTACCCAGGCTGACAGAATGAGGAGGGGGAGGGTCAATGCTAAAGGGTGCCTCCTGGGCACCCATGCCTGGTAGAAGCCCCACCCTGCTTCATCCGCAACTGTGACTCTCACGGTTATTGAGTCAGGAGCTCCCGGTTCCATTGTGCATGGTGCCCTATAAATGGTGCTCCTCCCTGGGTTCCCTGGCAGGCCCGCTCCGGGCAGAGCTGCCCTGCGGTCTGCTCCCACTGGGCTGCAGGGGGGAGGCGTGACCCAGGGCCCTGCGGTCTGCAGCGGGGAGGCGTGACCCAGGGCCTTGTCTGTTTCTTCACGCACTCGGGAGAAGCCTCGGCCTTGCGGGGGTGCGGTGGAGCCTGGGCTGGAGGCAGGGGGGCCGGGTCATGTCCGTGGGAACTCTGCCCCCCCACCCCCTGCTGTCTCCTGGGTCCCAGCGCGGCGGGGAGGGGGCGGCGCCAGGCGCGCTCTGCGTCAGAGCCTTTCCTCATCCTTGGCGTCACCGCGAGTCTGTTTTTGCAGAGGGTGAAACTGAGACGCCACTCGGCAGTGCTGACTGCTCCGCCGTGGGAGGAGGGAGGGAGGAGGAGGAGCAGGAGAGGGAGGAGGGGGAGGAGGAGGAGGAGGAGGACAGGGGAGTCGAGGCGGAGACGCGAGCAGGAGCATGTGGGCATTTCCTGGGCTGCGGGCACCGGCGCCCGTCCGTGGACAGAGTCACGCTTGGGGAGGACCTGGCCGGGGGCAGCCCCGGAGGGCCCCGCACGGCCGGGGTGACCCCACATCACCAGGGTGACCCCCACTGTCAAAGTGACCCCGCACCGCTGAGGTGACCCCCACACCACCAGGGTGACCCCGCACGGGCCGGGCTGAGCCTCCCGTGCAGGCTTCACGCAGCCCCACCCATCGGCTGGGTATTGCTAGGGTCTGCCCTGGGGTCCCCTGAGCACTGCTGGGCGAGCCCCCACATGGCACCAATGCTGTCAGAGCCTCGAAGGTCCATGGCGGAGACGCCAAGTGACACACTGAGGCCTCCCCAGCTGTTGGACAGAGCCCGGGCAGGCGTCCTGGGTCCCGGGAGCCCCGGGCTGAATCCTGCACTGTGGAGGGAGGGGTGGGGCGGGGGGGGAACTGGGGGTGGGGCGGGGGGGGAACTGGGGGCCAGCAGCTCCAGGCCCCACCCTCCGCCCTTCGCCCGGCTTTCCAGGTCTGGGTGCTTTAGCCCTGCCTCAGCCCTACCCCTCAACTCCCTCTCGTGCCCCCCTGCCCCTCGTCTCCCTGGCACCCCTCCTTCTTGCCCCCCGCACCCCTTCACCTCCCTCTACCCCTCACCTCACTCTGTCCTCACCTCCCGCTCCTTCCTCACCTCCCCATCACCCTTCACCTCACTCTGCTCCCCGCCCCCTCCGGCTCCCCTTACTCTGGCACCCCACCCTCATCTCTCAGCTCCCCTCGCCTCCCCCCTACCCTGCCTGGGACCTCCCTGTGGGGAGCTGCTCCCACACCCAGCTCGGCCCAGATCCTGCCTGGAGGGAACCGGAGGGCACCCTCCGCCCGCACCCCACCTGGCTGCAGTGCCGCTCTCTCTGCAGGTGTGCGTGTGGGTGTGCATGTGTGTGCGCACACATATGTGTGCGTGTGTGTGTGCATGTGTCTCCCTCCCCCGCCTGTTGGCACTTGCCCTTTTCTCCCCGTGGAGACCTTGACTGAGCAGTGTCAGGGCCCGGGGGTGACTGTGGCCATCAGATCCGGGACACGCCCAGGAGGCCTCGCCCCTCCCAGGCCTCCCTTTCCCTAGTCTCAGTCTCGGCCCCTCTTGCCCTGGGATGGGGGAGCAGCCTGCGCCTCGGGGACCCTGGGACAGCCTCAGGAGGAGCCTGGGGAGGAGCTTGAGGAGGAGGAGCCTCAGGAGGAGCCTGAGGGGAGGAGCCTGAGGGGAGGAGCCTGAGGGGAGGAGCCTGAGGGGAGGGTAAGGGGAGGAGCTGCACACTCCGCCTTCCTCTGGTGCGGATCAGCTGTACCTGTCTTGTGACAGAGACTCTCAAGCACCCCTAGTCTCAGCGGGGTGAGCAGAGGGGGCGCCGGACACGGGCTGAGAGGGGGGACTCTCCTCCCTGCCGGCTTGGGGGCCTGGGGTGTCGGAGCTGCTGGTGCCGGGTCAGCGCTGTGTGTCCCTGGCTGTGTGTCCCCACCGTGTGTGGGGGGAGGGGAAGGTCCCTTAGAAGCAGCATCGTGTCACCAGGTTCCCCGCCTGCGTCCTCCTGAGACAGGAGGGTGCCTGCCCGGGGTGCCCGCAGGGCGTGTCGGGGTGCCCAGCACATGCCAGGTCAGCTGGAGCGCGTGTGCCCTGGCCCGGATGTGACCCGAGCAAGGTGGTCAGTGACAAAAACAGTGCCCGTTGGGGGTGACGCGGTCACTGAGTCCAGGAAAGCCGGGCTCGCCAGTGGACGGGAGGCCAGAGTTCCCCAGGTCGACCCGCACCCGGGGATTGGGGAGGGTCAGCTGGCCCGGGGCGGCCCGCGGATTGTTCTGGATCTACCAGCTGGTGCTGGCTTGGGAGCGGGCACTCGGGTCAGGTCCCCACTGGTTCCCCGTCACCCGCAGGGAGGCCTTGGCTCACCGTCTCGCCTGCTCTGCGTCTCGGGAAGGACAGTAGCGAGATCCGGGCCAGCCCGGCCGCGGGCTTGCTGGCCCCGTCTGGGTTTGTTTTAGAACCATCCATCGTTCGCTCTCCCGGGCTTGGGATTTTCCAGAGCTGGGATTTCACTTTCACTCCTGGGCCTCCCGCCCCACTCTGCCCGGTTATTCTGTGAGCGTGTCAGAGAGGGGTGCTGGGAACTGGGCCGGGGGTGGGGGGGAGGAGGGGAGGAGGGGGCGGGCGCCGGGCCCGCTGGAAGAGGCACCAGGGCGGAGAGTGGTCGTGTGGCGGCTGCTCCTTGGCCAGATGGTTCGCTTGACTCACTGCCTGGGCCCGTTTCACCAGGAACCACCTTTCAGACTCAGGGAGCCCCAGGGCCCTCTCGAGCCAGAGCCCCCCGCCCCGCACACCCCCCTGGGCCCTGGGCTCTGCCTTTGCTTCTGGTTGGTCTGAGGAAGCGTTTCTCGGTCTCAACACTGATGTCTGGAGAACTCCCTAGCCCGGGATTTTATTTAATTAATTGATTTATTTGTTTTTTGCTTGTTGGGTCACACCCAGTGAAGCTCAGAAGTCACTCCTGGCTCTGCACTCAGGAATCACCCCTGGCGGTGCTGGGGGGACCATAAGGGATGCTGGGGATCGAACCCGGGTCTGCTGCGTGCAAGGCAAACGCCCTCCTCGCTGTGCTATCGCTCCAGCCCCCTATCGCGGGATTTTAGCATCCCTAGTCACCACCAGTGTGTGCATGTGTGCCCATGTGGACACACACACACACACACACACACACACACACACACTTATGACAGCTGGAAATATCTCTGTGTCCCCGGAGGGGAAGGGAATGGTGGTTTCAGGGTCATGGTCTTGTTCCTTTGGCCAGTCATGGATTTTGGCCACTCATCAGAGCTGTTGGGAGAGACTGAGCAAGATTCCTGCAGCTTAGAAAATGCCAGGACAAGAAGATCCTTTTTTTTTTTTCCTGGTCTCGGGTGTGGTTATGCCTTTTTTGTGATGGCTGGTTCTCAGCAGTCGTTTTGCACCTGTGAGGCAGCCAATTCGGGAATGGTTCCAGTGCTCTGGGATGACGGAGCAGAAGGGAGAGACCTTGGATCCGTGTTGAAACGTTGATTTTTGTTCTACGGAAGGAAAGACTCGGCTTTGAACGTTTCAGTGTGCATTTTTTCGCTCTTGGAATCAAGAGCAGTCTTCGCTGAGAAATAACAAATCATTTCTTATCTTGGATGTCCGCCTCCTTGGCAGGCCCAGGCTGTCCCCCAGTGGACACTCGGTCCTCTTAGCACTCTGAACTTTCCCTGCACCCCAACTTACGTTGCTATTTTGCACGTCAACAAAGACCCGTCTGCAGCCGGAGCGACAGTACAGCAGGGAGGGTGCTTGATTTGCACACAGTCAACCCGGGTTCGATCCCCAGCACTTCAGCTGGGCCCCTGACTACCACCGGGAGTAGTTCCTGAGCTCAGAGTAACCCCTGAGCACCTCTGGGTGTGGCCCCCCAAACCCAACACCAGACCAACACCAACAAAGGCCTGTCTTCCTGGCCGGTCCCGTGACCCCAGGACATTTGCTTGTCATCAGAGGAGACCCGGGTTGGCAAAGCACTTGCTTTGTTCAGAGTTTGGTGGGGCTTGGAGTTGGCGGGGGTGATCTGGCTGAGACCCCACCCAGAGGGTGCCGGGGTGGTCGGGTGATCCCTGAGCTAGATGGGGAAATCAAGGCCCACAGAATCCGAGGAACATTCCGGGGGCGGGGGGGGGGCAGGTTGAATGTGATGATGTAGCCGAGACCTCAGACGGGAAGGCTCCCCTCTTGGGGCCTCCATTTCTTTTTAAATCATCTTTTGTTGGGCTGGATAGATACGTACAGCGGGGAGGGCATTCGCCTTGCACGCGGCCGACCCGGGTTCGATTCCCGACATCCCGTAGGGTCCCCCGAGCACCACAATGAGTAATTCCTGAGTTCGGAGCCAGGAATAACCTCTGTGCTGTGGACCCCAAAAGAGGTAAATAAATTTGTCTCGTTGGGGCCCACACCCAGTAGTGCTACTCCGAGTAAGGTGCTCAGGGGCCACCCCTGGTTCTGATTGGACCTGGGACGAGTTTCTTCATCTTAACACCACTGATGCCTGAATGCGTCTGTGTGGGCAGGAGCGACGTCACGCACCAGAGGGTCCCCCACACCCAGACGCCTGTGCTGGGTGTGGGGTCCCCAGGGTGCTGTGGGTGAAGCCAGGGCTCCCATATGCAAACTATGTGCTTCAGCCACCTGAGCCATTTCGTCACCTCGATGACAAGGACCTTGGACGTCCTCCCACTCAGAAAGGCTGTGGCCTGGCGCCAGTGGTCAAGGATGTCTGTGGTCAGCGCCCTGGGCCCTGGGTGTCCGGTGGTACCCCACCACCCCACTCAGCTCCTTTTCTCGTCTTCGACTGGGATAGCTGGGAGGGCTGCCCGGAGTAGGTGTCCTTCCGGTTCTCCACTCTCTAGGAACACGCCCACCGGCACTAAAATCTTCTCTAGACTAGGGTCAGGGAGACAGCTCAGAGGGCTCCAGCTGGCGCTTTATACGCCGGAGCCCAGGGTTCAATCCCCTGTGTTTCATGGTCCCCCACACACCACTGACCCCCCAGGGTGATGGGGGGGGGAAGAAAGAAAGAAATCCTGTCTTGAAAGCTTTCCTCACACATCTAGGAAAACAGCCTGGGGCTGTCCAGCGCTGAGCGGGCTCTCTCCTTCCGGGCCCCCCCCTCCAGCTCCCCGTCGCCATGGAAATGCTTCTCTCGGTCCAGATGAGCTGTGTCCCCTGCGCGGCACCGAGGAGCCTGGAGCCCCAGCCACCCGCACCCCGGCTGCTGGGAGGGCGGAGCCTGGCGGGGCTGTTTGTTAGGGTGCAGCCCGCCTGCCTCGCCCCTCACCCGCACGGGGGCCCCAGGGTGCCGCACCCCTCACCCTCTCGGGGGCCCCCAGGGGTGCCGGGGATGAGACCCCCGGGGCCCCCAGAGCACAGAGGTGAGAGCAGCCCCTGAGCAGGGCCGGCTGCCGCCACAACATGCTGAGTTCAAGGGCCAGGGACGTGGGGTGGGGGTGGGGCTCGCGTCTCGCCTTCGTGACACCCCCTTCCCCCCCCTGCAAATAAATAGTCGGTGATTCAGTCGTCTTTGATGCCTCTGCGGAGCGGGGCAGCACAGTCCCGGGAACCGAGGCGTCCTCTGTGACTGACGATGTCTGTGAGGTTCCGCCTTGCAGCGGGGACGCCCCCCCCCCCCCCCGCCGCCTGCCTGGTGGCGCCCCCTTGGCTTGGCCCCAGCGGACAGTGGTGCGGAGCCATGGACGGGCCCTCGGCCACCCTGTTCACCACCTCGAGCACCTCCTCTCTGCTCGGGCCTCTCGGCCCCTGGCGGGTGATTCAGCAGCTTCCCCCCTCCCCACTGGGCGTCTCCCGAATCTCAGCCCCTGCCTGAAAGTGCTCAGCCAGGACGTCCACAGCGGAGGGTACGGATTCAGACCCGGCCTCCGCCCAGGCTGTGGAGCCTTGGGCAGGACACTGACCCTCTCTCTTTTTTTTTGTTTTTTTGGTTTTTTTTTGGTCACACTCAGTGATGCACAGGGGTTCCTCCTGGCTCTGCACTCAGGGATTACTCCTGGTGGTGCTCGGGGGACCCTGTGGGATGCCGGGGATTAAACCCAGATAGGTCATGTGCAAGGCAAACGCCCTACTATCACTCCGGCCCCCACTGACCCTCTCTGAGCCGTCTCCTTACCTTATGGGGTGCCGGCGGGATAGAACCTGGGTGCAAGACAAGCGCCCTCCCCGCCCGCCATCTCTCCGACCCCGTGGTCTAGAACCTTAGCAAACCTTGCTCCCTCCTCAGTGGTACCGCCTGCAGAATGGGCGGGCAGCGTCCCTGTGGGGCAGTGAAAGCCCTGCTTTGGCCCAGCTATTGCGCACGGGCGCCTGGAACCTTCCAAAGGCGGCTGTGTCCGTGGCGGGGGCGGGGGGAGGGAGGGTTCGAGACTCTCAGGCAGCAACGGGCCCTCTGAGATGGCCACGCGTGATGCTGAGCCGCCTCCCCCCGACGGTCACCTCTGGGACCTCCCGAGGCCCATCCCCCGCCCACGCGGCCCCCTGCCAGCCTGGCTCCTGGGCACCTGCCCAGCCCTGCCCCCTCCCCGAGCGAGTGTGTGCTCCCCGCCCGCCCGCAGAGAACAAAGCTGTAGGCAGCACCCCAAAATAGACGCGCAAAAACACCGCTTTGTGGCTTTGTGTTTTCTCTCGGGAAGGGTGGCTGAGTGATCCGAGGCGGGGGGGCCGCGCGCGGTGTCGGAAGCTCTGTTGGCATGAGCCGGCGAGGGGGGGTTCCGGGAGAGATGCCGCCGCCCCCTCTCCCCGCGGGTGCCCCCACCAGAACCCTGAGCCGGATCCCGGGTCAAGGGTGATCCCCGGGGCCACGCCCCTGCCCCTTCCTCAGCGCCCCCCCCACCCCGTTCCCCGCGGGACGCGCTGGACGCTGACCCAGTCCCGCTTGCCCGCTGCGGGCGCGGCTCCCCTGGCCGGACCCTCTCGAGGCAGCAGGTGACAGGCACCACTGGATCCAGGTGCGAGGTGCGGGCTCCTCCCGGTTCCTCCCCTGCCTGTCACTTTCCCCCGCGTGTTGGCCTCACGGCGGGGCTTCCCTGGGGCGAGGCACAGATGGCGCGGCCTCCCCAGAGTGCCCCAGCGGTTCTGCGGGAGCCTGAGACGGCTCCTGGCACCTGCCTGGGGCCTGTCGCCGGGGCCCGAGTGGATCACCCCGTCCAGCCTGGCTGGGTCCCGGGCCCCACCTGCCTGCGCCCGGCCAGGGGACGAGCAAAGGACGCCTCTGAGAGGGGGGCCAGGAGCGGGTAGAGAAGGCCGAGCGGGCTGGGCGTGCCCCGCCCCCGCACACCCCGTCCACTCTCGCCTCCGCGGGACAGTGCTCAGGGGGCCCGGCTGACAGCGGGAGAGCGGGCCGAGGCTCGTCTCCGCTGACTCCGCTGACGCTTTGCCTAAGGTCCCCGAGGCCCCAGAGAGCGTCCAGAGCCCGGTCGCCTCCCTCTGGACCGTCCTTCTGGGCTTCCATGTTCCATGTCTGACCGGCCGTCGGGTCTGCTGCTGCGATGAGACCCGCGATCCGTCCGCCTGCGCCCCCCCGCCGGGCTCACTGCCTCGGCCGCCCTGGGGAGCCCAGGAGGGACCCCCGGGCTGTGAGCACAGGGACCCCCAGACCTGAACGGGGCCCGGCCACAAGCAGCCCTGCGTGCTTGAACCCGGGGCCAGGCAGGGCAGGGCACACACAGGCGTCTCTAGCGCCACTCCGGCTGTCCAGAGTCGGAAGTCGGGACATTCCTGTCCGTTCCGGAGTGAAAGTGCAGTCGTGGGGGGCGGGGTCTGCCCGTGTGCGGCCCAGGTGCGACCCTGGCATGGCAGAGAGCCCGGCCCCCCCGGGGTGGCCAGAGCCAACCAGCCTCGAGCACCATGAAGCGTCCCCAGGTTTCTCAGTGGTTGGTTTGTTGTTGCTGTTTGACTTTTTATTTTGTTTTATTTGGGGGCACATTTGGGAGTGCGCGAGGCTTACTCCCAGCTCTGTACTCAGGAGCCACCCTTGGTGGGGTGTGGGGGACCCTACGAAATGCCAGGGATCGAACCTGGGCCAGCAGCGTGCAAGGCAGATGCCGTAGCGTGCTGTCTCTCCAGCCCACGGTGTTTCCAAATCACTTTTTAGACCCAGCGGAGCCCACCCGGGAGCAGAGCTATTTCCGTTCTCCTCCTTGCTTCAAACAGGAGAAACGTTAGGTCTACAACGGGCTGGCTTGGACCTTTCTCCTGAGGTGGCCTTGAGAGCATCTTTCTGAGACGAGATTTTTTTCCAAGACCCAAGGAAGGGAGTGAGAGTGTTGGGCTGGAACTCTGGGGAACAAACTGTGCAGGCCCATGGGAGAGCCAGTGCAAAGGCCCTGCGGCAGGAGAGTGGGTATCTGAGAAACAGCAAAACCAGGGGGTTGAAGGGGCATGAGAGAGGGACAGAGCAGCAGGAGAGGAGACTAGAGAATGGAGATATCATCACACCGTCCAGGTCTGTCTGGGGTCTGTAGACCCCTGATTCAGACCTACCATGGTGGCATGACAACTTTGGTCACTGACAGATGGAGGCACTCTCGGGGGCGTGGCTGGCTTGCCACCACGATGGCGGGGCTGCCCGCTCAGGTGGAGAAGGGTCTCCGCATGAGTGTGTGTGCACGGGAGAGACAGACAGCTGGGGGGCAGGCAGATGGACACTCCCTCACACACCCGCCCCTCGGTGCCCGGGAGGCGCCCGGCTCACCCCGCTCCCTCCCGGGACCCACCTGCTCCTGTCCTCGACCGCACTCGGCCGCTGAGACTATTTTCTGCCGAGACACGGGCGCTGGCGTCCCAGCTGCTGGCAGGCGCGGGGGGTTGCCATGGCGACACCCGGGCACGGGTTCCCGCGGATGCTCCCTGCATCCTCCCGGGCCTGCCACGGCTGATTGCTGGGGGAGAGCGTGACTCACCGTTAAATATATCGCGGCCGTCCCAAATTGGCCGCCGAGCGCCAGCAGCCGGATGTGGGGACAGGCAGCGTCTGGGGGCGGGGGGCCGGGGGCCGAGCAGCAGCACCTTCGCTGAGCCGGGCCTCCCCCCCCCCCGCCCCCATCAGCGCCCGCCCCTCCCAGCTGTTCCCTTCTCCGTCCCCGGAGCCTCTCCTGGTCGCCTTCCCACCCCTGCTCACCCCTCGCTCCCCGAGTGACCTTGAGTGAGACGCTGCAGAGGGCGGGCCTCAGACCCGCCGTGTGTAACAGGGGCGAAGTGGGCGTTGACTGGGGGGCTGGGTGGGGGGCAGGGCTGAGACCTTCCTTGCAGATTTGCAGGTGACCACGCCACCTTTGCGTAGATTCTGGGGACAAGAGCCGAGTGGGTGGGGCTGGAGCGATAGCACAGCGGAGAGGGCGTTTGCCTGGCACGCGGCCAACCCGGGTTCGAATCCCAGCATCCCATAGGGTCCCCTGAGCACCGCCAGGGGTAATTCCTGAGTGCAGAGCCAGGAGTGACCCCTGAGCATCGCCGGGTGTGACCCAAAAAAACAAAAAAAGCCCCGTGGGTGAGGGACCGGGGCCCCGGCCGTGCAACAGGAGCGTTTTCTCCGAGTTGTCTCTCTGCCCACCCCCCGCCCTCCTGAGTGCCACGGGAGCCAGGCAAAGCCCCCGGCGGGTGCTGCCCCCCAGAACTTGTGCTTCAAGCTTAAGAATGTGCCTCCCCCCGACCACCCCATGTTACGAGGGAGCCGCCAGCCCATCCGTCCATTCCTTGTCTGGACGGACAGCTCGTTCTGCCCTGGACGCCGGGCCACACAGGGCCGGGGTCAGCAGAGCCCCTCAGTGCTCTGCCCCGTGTCCTGGGCCAGGGCACGCCGGGGCGTGGCTCCTGCATGTCCATCCGTCCTCTCTGGCCAGAGCCACCCGCCTTCACCCGGCACCCCGCAGGGCTGTACCGCCACGCCCCCAGTCGGGGAGCACAGGGCCGCCGTGTGCCCCCCAGGACACCCGGGGGGGGGCTGCTCTCGCCTGAGACCTCCTCTGGCCTCTCCCCCCGGGCACTCTTGTTTTGTTTGGGGCCACACCCGGCGATGCTCAGGGCTGATTCCCAGCACGGCAGCACTCAGGAGTCACTCCTGGCGGTGCTCGGGGACCGTGTGGCACAGCAGGGATCGAACCCGGGTCGGCTGCATGCACGGCTGGTGCCCCACCTGCTGGGCTACTGCTCTGGCCCCTCTGGGCGCTTCTCAAACGCTTTCCTCTGGAACCGGATCACACCCGCACCCCGTCCCGTGAAGGGCGCGACCCCGTCCTCCTCAGCGCGCTGACCGGAGCTGACCAGCCGGCGACTGACCAGCAAGAGCCTTTCCAGAAGCTTCCTTAAGGCCCTGTGCAGGCCCGCCCCCTCCCCCCAGCCCAGCCTCCAGCTGCTCTCTCTAGCTGAGGGTCCGCCACTTCCGGAGAGTTCCGAGGAGCGACCGGTCCCACCGCTGGTTTTCCGCTTCTTGGGCTCAGCTCGCTGATCTGGGGCCCCCGGGTGGGGCTCACGGCTGAGCCCCCCGCTCCCCCCTGCTCAGCCCTCGGCTGCAAACACACCCTGTGTGGGCAGGAGCTCGCTGGACCAGGCCCTGGCTTCCTTTCCGGGTCCTGAGAGCTTGGGGGAGTGAAGCCAAGGAGAGTTTCTGTGCGTTTTGTTGGGGGGAGTCCCACCCAGCGGTGCTCAGGGCTGACCCCGGGCTCTGCACCTGGGAGTCACTCCTTGGCTCTCCTTTTGGGAACGGTCCCCCTGTGGGATGCCGGGAATGGAACCCGGGTCGGCTGAGTGCTAGGCAAGTGCCCTCCCCGCCGTCCTGCCGCTCCAGCCCTCAGGGGGAGCCCTTTGTCCATCCCCCTGGGCACTGGCTGTCCCCAAGACCCGCTCTGTGTGCGCCCCCTGGGCCCTGTCCTGTCCTCCCGTCCCTCTGTGGGTTTCCGGCTTGCCTAAGAATGAGAGAGAGGCACCTGGGGCGGAGGGGGTTCGAGAGACCTCAGGAGTCACGTGGCAGACCCTCTCCTGTGGAAGGCAGGAGCTGGCGGGAGCCTAGGAAGGTGTCTGCAGGGGTGCGGCTGGCCGAGCTCCCCGCCCCCGCCTCCCCCACCTCCAGCCCCAGCTCCAGGCCAGCCCCGCACAAGGTTGAAAGGGAGGAGCCGGAAAAGAGGGTTCGGGGCTCCTCTCCCCTTTGACACTGCCCTCGGGCCCCGACTCCCCCTGAGTTAGGAGGAGCCTCTGGTCTGCACCTCTGGCCCCTCTGAGCCCAGCCGCCCGGGGGGCCGCGTTGGACGCGCAGGATCCTGGCCCCGATGGCGCAGACTCCGGGACCGTTTTTAGCTCTCCTCGTCGGCGAGATCCGAGGGGGTGGTGGCGGCGGGTGGGGGAAGCGTCCTGGCCTGGTTTGTGGGTCCTCCCTCAAAGAACCAGGCCTCGCGGTTATTATTAAATCCTGCGTCTGGCTGTGGGCTCCTGCCGGGCCCAGGAAACTCCTTCCCCACGGGGCGGGGTTCATGGGGCCGGGACTTACCGGCTGCCCCCAAGACTTGGGGGGTCGGAGCTAAACCGGCATGAATGGGTTTAGGCACCCACAGTGCATGCGGGGGGCGGGTAGGGCGGGGGGCGGGGGGGCGTTCTGCTCTGCACAGGGCTCTGTGGGGACAGTCTGGTGGGACTCCCTCCCGTGGCCGTCGTCCGTCCGGGCTCACGGGCCCCCGGGAGCGGCTCAGGCTTCGTTCTCTCAGCGGCACCCCTCCCCGACCCCCAGCACGAGCGCCAGGAGACCGGAAGTGAAAGTGGGCGTTTCTGGAGGCCGCGGTCCTGAGGCCAGCGGACACTGCGGGACGGTGTAGGCGACGGCAGGGCCCAGACTCGGAGCTCAGGCCGTGGCGCCCCTCCCCCACGCAGAGAGGGGGCAAGCGGGTGGTGGCGAGGAAGCTTTGGGGAAAGTGGACCCTGGAGGCGGGCTGGCCGGGGGGCAGCTCGGAGGTGAGATGCCCGAGGACCCCGGCCCTGGAGACCCCGAAATGAGTATACAAACAAGAGGTGCGCCCAGAGCCAGACCCTCCTTCCCCAACGTTCCTGGGGGCCAGGGCTGGGTTTGGTTTGCTTCTGCCTGTGCTGTGGCTGGGTCAGCGCTCCCCCACCCCATGCCGGGGGGCTGTGGCCCTGCAAGTTCCGTCTTGGGCCTGGAGAGACTCAACAGTCAGTGGAATGGCGCACTTGGCGGGGGGGGGGCCCTAGCAACAGCCCCTGCCCCTCACACTGGGGGCCCACAGCCCATGTGACTCGTCCAGCTGTTCATTCCCCAGAGCTGGGGCCCTCCGGTCACCGTGGGGCCGTCGATCAGCGTCTCCACGGAGGGGTCCTGTCATACCCCCAGGCAGCCCCCGAGAAGACCCTCGGGAGAACATGGCGTGCTCGGGGCCGTGGCACGCGGCTCGGGGCTGACCGGTAGGATGGGCTGCAGGGGCACAGGACGTACACAGGGCCGAAGGGGGCTGCCGGCAGGAGAAGGGGGAAGAGCCCGCCGTGGCTGGCAGGCCCTGGGCGGCCGCTGTCTGCATGGCCGCCTCGGCAGTAAGCCTGAGACGTCTCTTAAGACTCATCTCCGGGGATGGAGCCATAGCACAGCGGGGAGGGCGTTTGCCTTGCACGCGGCCAACCCGGGTTCGATTCCCAGCATCCCATAGGGTCCCCTGAGCACCGCCAGGAGTAATTCCTGAGTGCAGAGCCAGGAGGAACCCCTGAGCATCGCCAGGTGTGACCCAAAAAGCAAAAAAAAAAAAAAAGACTCACTTCCTGGCTTGGCACCTATTGGCAGAGCTGGGGCTCGAACCCGGGGCCTCCTGCTAGCCAGGCCTGAGCTTCTCCACTGAGCTGCATCCCTGCGTGAGTCACTTCTTGGACCCGAGTTGAGAAGGCCGGCTTTGGATACTGATGTCTCCGCTTAATGCTCGTGGGGTGTCGGGGAAGCGGTGTCGCCGCTCCGTGCCTCAGTTTCCCCTTCTGGCTATGGAGGTGTGTGTCTCCACGGGGGCTCGGCTAAGCAGCATCACTCTTACCCGCACTGGGCTGTGCATCGTCACGGCTTCGGGAAACGGCCGCCAAGCCCAGGAAAGCCAGCTTCCTGCCGGCCGGCCTCGCCGTCTGCCAAAGCAGCCCCTGCTCCCTCTCTGCCCCCTCACCCGCACCTCACGCCCCTGCGTCCCCAGAAGTTCCCAGGCTGGTCGTCTCCTGTCCCTGGGGGCTGAGGTATTCTTCCTCCAGCTCCAAAGATTCACTGACTACGGCAGGAACTTGGGCCCGGCCGCTGGTACATCCTCCAACCCCAGCAGGAAGCAGCTTTTGCATTTCGGGGGGGTGCGGGGGAGAAAGGCCCCCCTGAATATTGCAGCCCCCGGTGCCCTGGGTGGAGTCCCGGGGCTGGGGTTTGTTCCCTGGTATCTGTCAGTCCCCGGCCCCTGGCGAGGCGCTGAAGGGACACAAGGAGGGGCAAAGAGCCAGGGGCCGGCCCTGCTCAGGCAGCAGAGGGCACCGGTCTGGCCACGGGCCACGCCCTCCCGGCACTGTGGCGGCCCCACGCAGTAAGCCACACTCAGCCGTCCTCACAGGATGGCTGCTCCTGATTCAGTGCTCCGTTGCCCTTCCCAGCAATGTTTGGGGGTTCCCAGTCAGTGCTCGGGATCAAAACCACTTCCCATGGGCACAGCATGAGTCAGCCCTTGGAAACATCAGTTCAGCCCACAGAAAACTGTCTGTAGCACTGTTGTCCCATTGTTCATCGATTTGCTCAAGGGGGCACCAGTAACGTCTCCAATGTGAGACTTGTTGTTACTGTTTTTGGCATATCGAATACAATACAGGGAGCTTGCCAGGCTCTGCCGTGTGGGCGGAATACTCTCGGTAGCTTGCCGGGCTCTCTGAGAGGGATGGAGTTACCGAACCCAGGTCGGCCGCGTGCAAGGCAAACGTCCTACCCTCTGTGCTGTCGCTCCAGCCCTTTAAATAATAATAATTTTTTTAAAAAAGACCAAGCCTCCGTTGCTTATGAGCGTGACACTGAAGAAGTAGTTGGTGTTTTAGAACACTGAACGGGAAGATGCAGTTACATCTCTACTCGCTGCCCATGGGTGTGATGTGTTAGGAGTAAGGAGGCGTATTGACTAGAAGCTGGGTGCAGTGGGGACGGGGACATGGAAAGGTCAGAGAATAAGTCATTCTGTGGCTGTGACATTTGAGCAGAGACCTGAAAGAAGTGAGGAATGGGAGGAGCATGGAAGTGAGGGCCGAGGGAGCAGCAAGTGCAAAGGCCCCGTGGCCAGAGAATGTTCTAGTGAGGCTAGTGTGCTGGGGCTGTGAGGATGGGAAGGCATGACGGAGATGTGGCACTGAAGAGTCATTAGGCCAGGGGTGGGCCAGGGGGGCTTAGAAGGACTTTGACTTTTGCTCTGACTTCCTGGGGTGACACAGAGGTGTTTGGAGTCAAGGGACGTTGATAAAGGGCTTAGGGTGTGGCAGAGTCCGCTGGGCAGAACAGAGCCGGGTAAAAGCAGGTGTGTGAGTCCCTGTGGGCGGGAGCCAGTCCCTCCCCAGCTCTGACTCTCGGCGTCTCTATCTACGGAGTGGGGGACGGGAGCCGGCCCCTCGGCCCACAGGGGTGGGGGCGAGGCAGGCTGGGCCAGGCTCTGCCGACTTTGTGGACGGCGTCCCTAGGTGCCACTGCCCTGTGGGCCCACGCCCTGCCCACCAAGCTGTGGCCAGCTCTAAGCTTGGCCCAGGTCCGGGCGACATCAGCGTCCCCGCCCCCAGGGGCGAGGCTGAAGCCGGAGGGTCCCCGGGCCCCGCCCTGAGGGGTCCCTGAGCACTGCCAGGTGTGGCCCAAACCCCTCCCCCAGCAAAAGCAAATCTAAACTCAAACCCCCAAGCAATGGGCGCTGTAACCACCTTCAGGTTTCAATTCCTATTGTGGGGGAGGGCGGTTGATTTTGTGCGGGGCCCGTTGGCTCTCAGGAGGCCCCAAGGTTCTCCTGCTGGTTCTCTGCCCCCTGGGATGCGGGTCAGCGCCAGGCAGGGCCAGCGGGTGGGCAGTGCCTGTCCGGGGCCCCAGCTGCCCTGGCAGTGCCGTCCCTCCTGCCCGCATTTCCAGGGCAGCTTCCCCGGGGCAGGCCTGGCCCCTGTGCCCACCGCCCCCGCCCCCTCTCCCCTGCCCTGGAGACCTCGTGGTCCCCGGGGAGCGGCTAAATGTGGGCCGGACTGGGCTGTTCCTGCTGGCTCGGGGTGCCCTCTGGCCAGGGGACTCTGCGAGGCTTCTATTTTTTGAGACTCCTGGAACATTGCTTTTATTTTTTTTTCTCCTCGTTTTTGGACCATACCCAGTGATGTTCGGAACTCACTCCTGGTGGGGCTTGGGGACTCTCGGGGGTGCCGGGGATCGAACCCAGGTCGGCCGCAGGCGCAGCAAGCATCTGCCCACGGTACTACCACTCCGGCCTAATGTTTGGTTTTTTTTTTTAAATTTAAGACCTCTACCAAAAAAAAAAAAAAGCGGGGGTGATGGTGCGGAAGAGGAAGTACAGCGTTGCCTTGCACGCGGCTGCCTCTGGTCTGTTCTCTGGCACCCCGTGTGTTCCCCCGAGCCCGCCAGGAGTAATCCCCGAGCACAGGGCCAAAAGCAACCCCTGACTCATCTCCCCCTGGGGGGGGGCCCAAAGCAAAACCCCAAAACCTAAAGTTCTGATGAATGAAAAACATCCGTTTGGAAGGACTCGGCTTTCTGACCCCCGCTGCCTGGAATCCCCCGCCCGTTCACGTGAGGACCCCCCCCCCCGCCCCTCGGGGTCTGCTGCATCTGTTTCCTATGGGCATGGTAAACGGGGGTTCTCTGAAAGCTGGCCTGCGGGGCAGGGGGGCAGGGCTGAGGGGACCGGCTCTATTTTGATCCTCGTCAGAACTGTGTGTGTTTGTGGGTGTTGCCCGTTTTGGAGATAAGGTCAACATGCTAAAAATACCAAAATGTCAGTTTTCGGAATAGGTAATAAGTTTTCCCAGTCCCAGTGTCAACATGTTGCGAAAGGGCACCTGGTGAAAAGCCTTCCCGGGCCTGGTCTCCAGCCCCCTTCCCAGAGGGAGCCCCTGCTACCAACTTTTCCTTATCGCATCCAGAAATAACCTCCCCGTGTGTGTGTGTGTGTGTGTGTGTGTGTGTGTGTGTGTGTGTGTGTGTGAACCGAGACCCGAGCCTAGCATGACTTTAGTTTCTCAAAATGAGAGCTGGTTCCACACATCGTTCTCCTCTTGCTCATTTTCTCGGATGTCGGGGGTTTATCCCCGCGTGTGAGTTTTCAGCCCCTTGTTCTTTTTCACGGCTGCATTGTATTCCATCCATAGAGTGGTTCGCGGCAGATTGCTCTTCTCCCCTGGTCATGGCCCTGGGGTCGCTGCCCGGCATGTTGGAGTTATTTGTGCCAGCTAATCTGTGTCTGCTCCACCAAACCTTTTGCTTTCGACTCTCGGGGGTTCTGAGGCGAGGCCTGGGGGAACTGGCCTCTTTTGCACATGCACAAAACGCTTCCTGGCAGCTGAGAACAGTCATTACAGAGTGTGTGTGTGTAGGCGTGTGTAGGTGTATGTGTGTGTATGTGTGTATGTGTATATGTACATGTGTGTATGTGTGTTTGTGTGTATGTGTGTGTTTGTGTGTATGTGTGTATATGTGTGTGTGTGTGTGTGGTGGGGGAGACCGTGTTTTGTGTGAGGGCACCACAGTAACGGGGTGCCAGAGGAAGGGCTCCCAGAGCGGTGAGCGGGCACAGCAGTGGGAGGGCAGGGGCTGGAGCAGGAGGCAGCCACGGGGCCTTCGGGCGGGGAAGGATGGAATGTGCTTCTGTTTGTTTGGGGCCACACCTGATGGCGCTCCGGGCATGCTCCTGGCTCTGTGCTCAGGGGTCGCTGCCCACGGGGCTTGTCACCGGGGCTCCAGCTGGGGTCAGCTGCTACAGCCACAGCCCCGCCCTCTCTCAGTGTGGACGGTAGGAGCGAGGGGGGAGGGGCCGTCACGGTGACGACGGTCAGACTGGGTCTGCCGGCTAGTGTGGCCTGTGGGCCCTGCTGGTGGGCAGAGCCGTGGAACGAGCGCAGGGATGCTCTTAGGTCTGAGGTGAGGCAACGGGAGGTCCCTTGGCCAATACCGGAAACTCCTCCCCGCCCCGCCCTGTCTGGAGTTTCAGTATACCGTAGACCCCCAGGAACAGCCGAAGCAACAGAACCAGCCACATGCGCCCCACTGAGGGGGAGGGGAGCCACGGCTAGCGGAGATGGACGTCCACGGGCAGCTGCGGCGGGAGTCCTCCCGGGAGGGCGGGGAGGGAACGCCCCCAGCCCGGCCTGGGTTTCCACGTAGGAACTGCATCTTGAGCGCGTGAGCTGTGCAGAGCCTTCACTGCCCGTGGCCCCTCGGTCCCGGAGGAGGGGGCGACCGTCCAGGGCGAAGGAGGAGGAAGCACCCTCGGGGTCGGACACGGGACGTGGCAAAGTGGCGAATCTGACGTGCTGCTTCGTCGTGTTTTCCAGGACTGTGTCGGGACCTGTCCGGCCAGGGGCACTCGGCCCCTCGAGGGGGTGGGCGAGACCCTTTCCTGCCCTGCAGCCCGGGGCCGGGAAGGCAGAGAGAGGACAGAGCGGCGGGGGCTCGTCTCATGCTCAGCCAACTCGGGTTCGAGCCCCAGCACCACACACAAACGGTCAGGGATGATCCCTGAGCACAGAGCCAAGAGCAAACATGGGCATCACCATGTGTTACCCCAAAACAAAAACAAGCGAATCAAGAAAACTCAGAAAACCTGGGACCCCCCCCCCAAGTAAATCTATTGCCCTTCCCCGCTCAGAGAGATTTGCCCTCAACAGCAAAGCTTCCAAGGTGGGCAGGCCTCGGGTCCCAACCCCGGTGGCCCTCTCTGAGCGGACATTTGTCTACCCAGGCAGAAAAGAGGGGTGGGGGGCCGGAGTGATAGCACAGCGGGGAGGGCGTTTGCATTGCACACGGCCGACCCGGGTTCGAATCCCAGCATCCCATAGGGTACCCCGAGCACCGCCAGGAGTAATTCCTGAGTGCAGAGCCAGGAGTGACCCCTGAGCATCACTGGGTGTGACCCCCCCAAAAAAAATGAAGAAACTGATGATGCTGGCACTGTGGGAGAGGGTGGGTGAGATGGGTGCCCCGTGCAAGGTGAGTTTCAGACCAACCACGTGGGTCCCCCAGGAATCTCTGCAGAGCCCTGAGGGGCTGAGGCCAGAGTCGCCCGCCCTGGCTGGACGCTGCTGCCCCACCCCTGAGCCCCGGGTCCTCCCGAGGCGGAACAGATATTTTGTGACTCGCTCTGGCCATGTCCCACCCGTGCCCACTGGCCCAGGGGTTACTCCTGGCTCTGCACTCAGGAATTACTCCTGGCGGTGCTCGGGGGACCCTATGGGATGCTGGGAATCGAACCCGGGTCGGCCGTGTGCAAGGCAAACGCCCTCCCCGCTGTGCTCTCGCTCCAGCCCCGGAAAGGATGATTCTTGCTCTGGCCCGGTGGTTCTCGGAAGCCCAGCCTGGAGGAACGTGCCCTCCCCCCAGTGTCCAGTAGCCCGTTTTCCTGGCTGGGGACGAGTAAACAAACCCCAGGGTCCGCCTCCCCTCTGCTGCCACCCCCCCTACCGCTCTGCTCTGCTGCAGCCCCCCACGGCACAGACTTTGTCCTTCCCAGGGAAGGAAATAGCTGTTTACCCTCGTGCGTGAGCAGGTTCCCAGAGCGGTCCCCAGGACGCGTGTGACCGAGCCAGCGACGGCAGAAACACGGTGCTCATTACTCTGTGTTCGCCAGCCGCCCACCGCCGGCCTCCAGCTAAAGCCCCGTCTGTCTCCCGCGCCACAAATCACCACTTCCAGCTCTCGAGTCGGACCAGCCGCAGCCAGGGCCTGGCGAGCCGAGGGCTGGAGGCCGGCCTCCCTGCCCCTGCCGGCTGGCCACCGCCGGTCCCTCGGGGTCCAGTAGCCGCTCAGCCCCACTGCGCAGTAGCCTCCATTCCTCCTTCCCCTCCGCCCCGCGGAGGGAGCAGCAGGGCATAGTGGCTGGGCCTGTCTGTGCCAGAAAGGTAGATGTGTCCATCGTGGGTTTCAAAATACATATATCTGGGCGGACCAGAGCACTCGTAGAGCGGGGAGGGCGTCTGCCTTGCAGGTGGCAGACCCGGGTTCAACCCCCGGCATCCCATAGGGTCCCCTGAGCACCGCCAGGAGTAATTCCTGAGTGCAGAGCCAGGAGGAACCCCTGAGCAACGCCGGGTGTGAGCCAAATATTGCACTGTCTGTAGCACTGTCGTCCCGATTTGCTCGAGCGGGCACCAGTAACGTCTCCATTGTGAGACTTGTTACTGGTTTTGGAATATCGAATATGCTATGTGGAGCTTGCCAGGCTCTGCCGTGTAAGCGAGATACTCCCGGTAACTTGCTGGGCTCTCTGAGAGGGGCGGAGGAATCAAACCCGGGTCAGCTGCATACAAAGTAAATGCCCTACTCGCTGTGCTACCGCTCCAACCCCAAAAGACACACACACACACACACACACACACACACACTCTCTCTCTCTCTCTCTCTCTCTCTCTCTATATATATATATATATGTATATCATCATCATCATCATCATCATCATCATCTATACGTATTGCCTCTCAGCCCGGCTGCTACCGCGTGTCACACGGTCCCAGGAACAGTTTTCTCCACCTTTACTGTGAGACAGTGGGGTCCAAGGCCCTGTGCACCCAGCAGTGGCCGGTCAGCGGGGGACTACAGGGGACACAGCAACAGGGGCTGGTTCGGTCGTGCCTCCCTGAACCCGCCCTCTTTGCCTCTAGTGTCCGCCCCTCCCCCGGCCGACACACTGAAAGCCAGAACACCCAAATCTAACACTGTGACAACCTGGGACACACACACACCCCCCCTTCACATTTCCAAACTGCCCCCAGGACAGGCAGGGCCACCCCTAGGTGAGTCACAGCCTTGGTGTTGTCTCAGAGAGCCGGAATCCAGCCACACAGTTTGCCGCTGGGCTGGCTGTGTGACCTCAGGCAGGTTCCTGACCCTCTCTGGGCCTCCGCTTGCCTCCGTTTGTAAAATGACAGCCGCGGGAGCGTGGCAGCGCCATGTCAGGACTCGGCTGTCAGCCTGTGGTCGCTCTGCGCTGTGGTGTCATTAGTATTCAAGGCAGCCTGCGTGGGGGAGGAGGGACTCAGTTACCAGAGCAGGTGTGCGGAGGGAAGGAGCTGGCTGGGGCTGAACTGCATCTACAGATGTGCGTTAGTTGCCGCATTCACGGTTGGTGAGAGGTTTATTTTCGGTGGGGGGAGGGGATGATTTTGAGGAGTTGGAAAATCAGTCTCCCCCCTCGCCCAACCCCCCGCCCCGGGCCGACTGTCGCCCAGCCAGGAGCTGGTGAGAGGTACCGGGGCGCCCCATCGCCTGCCTGGACTCAACACGTGGCTGGTTTCACGGTCGGCACCGCCACCTCGTCTGTACAGACAACCGAGTTTGCGGCCCCCGGCTGGCTCCGAGGGAGGCTCTGCTCAGGAGGCCGGGAGCAAACGTTTTGGGGGGGTTGTATGTTTGTTTAAAAGAGGAGCACGGGGGAGGGGCTGGAGCGATAGCACAGCGGGGAGGGCGTTTGCTTTGCACGCGGCCGACCCGGGTTCGATTCCCAGCATCCCATAGGGTCCCCTGAGCACCGCCAGGAGTAATTCCTGACTGCAGAGCCAGGAGTAACCCCTGTGCATCACCAGGTGTGACCCAAAAAGCAAAAAATAAAAAATAAAATAAAAAAAATAAAAAATAAATAGAGGAGCATGGGATTGGGACCTGGTTGTCAAGGAACATAAGGAAGAAGTCCTGGGGGCCAGAGCGATAGCACAGCGGGGAGGGCGTTTGCCTTGCATGCAGCCGACCCGGGTTCGATCCCCGGCATCCCATAGGGTTCCCCGAGCACCACCAGGAGTAATTCCTGAGTGCACAGTCAGGAGGAACCCCTGTGCATCGCCAGGTGTGACCCAAAAAGGAAAAAGAAAAAAGAAAGAAGTCCTGGAGGATTTCAGGGCCTCCAAAGTGTCTGAGGGAAGCGGGGCTTGTGTTTGCATCTGTGTTTTCCACCTGACTCGGAATCTGGGAAATGTCCTTGGAACCCGGCAGAGGGAGGCTGGTGGGTAGCCAGGCCCCGGGGACTGGGTTCACCCCCTGGGCCAAGGCAAGGGACAGAGCCTCTGGCCAGGGGACACTCGTCCAGCCCGGTCCTGTCACAGTCTGGCCTGGGCCAGGGTGGCCGCCCGCTCCGTGCCCCGTGCCAGGCCCCCAGCCCAGCGAGGGAGACGGGAGAGGCTGAGTCGGGAAGGAAGGGTCCGACCTCCTCTCTCACAAACCCCACTTTGCAGAAGGCGCCGGGCCAGGGGAAGGGGGTGGGTGGGCTAAGCCTGAGCAGCCCCCGAACCGGGTTCCAGCGCGCCCTGTGAGAAGGGGAGAGTCGCTGTCAGACGCCCAGGACGGCTGACGCGCTGAAAGGACGAATAAATAATTGATTGGGAGAAAGACAGGAATAAAGACACACCGGAGGGGAAGGGGGCAAGGGGGGATGGGGGAGGAGAAGGGGGGCATAGCAAGGGTAACGGACAGGTGGAGGCAGGACTGGGGGGCCCGGGAAGGGAGAAAAAGGGTGGAATGAATGGAATAATGGAGGGAGCTTGGTTCATTCTCCCTCTGAGGGACAGTTGTTCCCGGGGGGGCAGGAACGTGCCTTATTTGGGGCCCTTGGTGTGGCCCCCAATACCCCCGGGTCTGGCCCTGCGACTAACAGACACAAAAATCAAATACGTGAGAAGCAGGTACTGAAGGTCCCCGTGTGCCCAGCGCCATGCTAAGAACAGGGGTGGGCAAGTCAAGCCAGGATCTCTCTGTCTCTACATCTGTCTGTCTGTCTGTCTGTCTGTCTGTCTCTCTCTCTCTCTCTCTCTCTCTCTCTCTCTCTCTCTCTCTCACACACACACACACACACACACACACACACACACACACAGAACTCAAGGAACCCGCTCATTTGTGGGAGAAAGGCCCCGCCGGCCCAGCCCCCTGCCCAGTGCTCTGAGGTAAACCCCCCGGGGGTCCTTCACAGGCAAACTGCTGCCCCCTCCCTGGCCCCGGCCTCCTCAGAGGCTCTGAGACCAGAGGCCGGCCTGGCCTGGCTGTTGCGGGGCCGGTGGGCCCAGCCGGCCGCTCAGAGAGGACAGAGCCAGGTCACTGCCAATGGTCCCTTTGGGGTGGGGGGGGGAGGGAGCGCGTGTGCGCCCTCTCTGGGGTCTGAGCCTTCACAGCGGCCGGAAGGAGAATCCGACAGCCCAACCCAGGCGGGAGGCGGAGCAGGCCCAGAGTTCAGGGCCCGGCGCTGCTCTCGGCGGCACGGGCAAAGTACCAGCCATCCCGGGGCCTCATTTTCTCGTCCGTGAAGTGTTTAAACCAGCGTGTCGGGGCGCCCGTTGAATGAGGCACCGTGCCACCGAGAGTGCTTTGCCCCCGGGAGTCCCGTCCCCAGTCCCCACCCAGGAGGGTCCTTCTCCTCTCCCCCCCCCCCCCACTGTCAGTGCTCCCCTCGCAGTCATTCCCTGGCCCCCTAGAGATGCGGATGAGGCCGGAGCGCTGGTGGCGGGTCTCTGTTTGTTCACGATTCCCACAGTCTTCAAGAATAAAGATATGGGGGCTGGAGCAATAGCACAGCGGGGAGGGCGTTTGCCTTGCATGCGACCGACCCGGGTTCGATTCCCAGCATTTCATGAATGCAGAGCCAGGAGTAACCCCTGAGCACCGCCGGGTGTGACCCAAAAAGCAAAAGAGAAAGAAATAAATAAAGATATGAAGTAATAAAGATGTCCAGACTCAGAGTTGGAAAGCTGAAACATTTGTTGGAAAGTAGAAGAAGAAAAAGAAAAAGGGGACTTCCCAGGTGGAGAGGGACTTAGTAAGAGGACTAAACTAGCCGTGGCTTGTTTTGTGGGTTTCCCAGGAAATCCTGGTCTTGGTGTTGCGGGCTGCAGGAGTGCTGGGCGGGATGGTTTGAGTCCTTCTGGCCATTTGTTTGCCTCTGGCATCGTCCGTATCTGAGTCCCCCTGTGAGCCTTAGCTCAGGGGCAGGATTTCATGCTGGACAACTGCAAAGTTATCTCTGTTCATCCGGAAGAGCCCAGGAGTTCCCAGGAAGTCAAAACTGTAGGATGGGGGGCTGGAGCGATAGCTCAGCGGGTAGGGCGTTTGCCTTGCACGCAACCAACCTGGGTTCGATTCCCAGCATCCCATAGGGCCCCCTGAGCCCCGCCAGGGGTAATTCCTGAGTGCAGAGCCAGGAGTGACCCCTGTGCATCGCCGGGTGTGACCCAAAAAGCAAAAAAAAAACCAAAAAACCCTGTAGGATGGGGCAGCCGGAAACGGGACTGCTCCCCGCCGCTGGCCAGGGTCAACAGAGGCTTCCCCGGGACTGGCCCCGTCTCTGGCCCTGCAGGGCCCCAAATGGAGGCGACAGTTCGCACCCCAGCCCAGGGTCGGTTTCCTGAGGACCGAGGCCTGTCTGGGTCCAGCGGGGCCTGGGCCCCTTGCGACTGGCCAGCTGAGCGGACGGTTGCACGGAGGCTCTTCGCTTCTCTGCTCCGTTTCGTGCAGCGTTGCTTCCTCTGGGAGGTCTGCGGGGGTACAGAGACACCCCCCACCGCCCTGCGCACGCACACTCAAATTGTGGGGGTGTGGGGGGAGAGGGGGCGGGGCCAGGCAGGCGGGCGGCACTCGGCCCTCCCTGCCTCCTTTGGTCTCTGTCTCTAGACTCGTGGAGGCTTTTCGACTGGGGGGCCCCGGGGGGCCGGGGGGGTCTCGGGGGGGGGGGGACCTGCCTGCCTGAGTGAGTCATCCCAGCCAAGGTCAGGCTAAAGCCGGTTGCGGGGCTCGGCCCAGGATTATCACCCTCGCACATCCGGTGGCTTAGCCTGGATTAGTGCGGCAGGGTCCCGGGAGGGTGGGGTGCAGACCCCCCCCACCAGGCACGTCCTACATGTCCCCACTGTTCCCCGTGCCTTTTCTTCGTTATTCACAGAACACCGTCCGGGCCCCAGGCCCCGGGCCCAGCACCTGACGCACCTGAGCCTGCACACAGCAGACAGGGCTTTTGTACTTCCAACTCAGTTTCCCCAGAAAGCACCGTGAGTGGGCCGTGTCTAGGTCCTGGGGACAGGGGTGGGGGTGGGGGACGGTCCCAGCCTGGCCGCGCTCGCAGTGAGGAGGGCGGGCAGGGGGGCGGGCACCAGGCAGGTCAGGGTCTGCGGTGTGGCCGTGCGGGCTTGGGATGGCGCCTCCCAGCAATCCGGCCACCCTGGCCACTGTCCAGTGCGAGGAGGACGTGCCCCCCGGGCGCCCCCCACAGTGCTCACGGGCCTCAGGGTCGCACCCAGCACTGCCCCGAGAACCGTGTGGCTTTAGCCTGACCCCTGAACCAGCTCTCTGGGCCTTCAGTAGAAGCTTCTAGGGCCCGAGTGAGAGGACATCGGGTAGGGCACTCGCCCTGCAGGCGGCCGACCCAGGTTCAACCCTCAGCACCAATATCCCCAATCGCTGAGCACTGAGCCGGGAGTAAGCCCTGAGCACCCCCGGTGGGACCCAAGTCTGGTTTTGTTGTTGTTAATTTTGCACACGCAGCGGTGCTCAGCCTCCCTTCTGGCACTGTACCCAGGGGTCTCTCCTGGCTTGGGGGCTGGGGGACCCCAAGGAGTGCTGGGATCAGACGCCCTCCCGCTGTCCTAGCACTCTGACCCCGTATCTGCCCCCTGGATGCCTGCCCGCTCGTGTGGCAGGGGCTAGAGACGGCGGGAGCCCTGGTTTCAGGGGGGAGGTTTGTCTCTGAGCCCAGGGCTGGGGGGGGGGGGTTTCCTGTTGGGAAGAGAGCCGGGCGGGCACCGCCCACCAGGGGTGTTTGTCGAATGACTAGACAAATGTTCCTCCACCCGGAAGCTCCCGGGGCCCCCTCGAGCCCCAGGGACACCCCAGCCAGTGTCACCCGTCCCTGTGGGCCCTGGCCTGGCCTCTCCAGCAGCCACCGCCTCTGGTCCTCCCCCTCTGAGGACGTGCTCCGGGTCCCCTCCCGCTACTCGAGACCAACCTGCCCCCCCACCCCCGCGCCCACCGTCTCCCCTCCCTCCGCCCACACGGCCCCGCCATCTGCAGCTCACTCGGTGTCACCTCCAGAAAAGAGCCTGGATCCTGCTCCTGTATTCCCGACAGCCGCCCTCTCCCACCTGGACACCTGCCAGGCCCCGCGCTCCGTTGCTGCTTCTATTCCTGACGCCCGACCGGCTGCTTCCAAATCTAGCCGGGGGGGGGGGGTCTGGAAACCGACAACGACGACGACAATGATGATGTGGGGCCTCGGTGGCTGTGGGGAGTCACTCCTCGGAGCTGCTCAGCCCTTGGGGACCTCCTTCTGTCTCTCTCCCTCCTCAGCCCCGGCCCAGGCCTGGACCGCAGGGCCTTTGCACTTGCTGGGATCTCTTGGTGGAAACACTCTATGCCCAGACCTTCACAGGCCACTGGCCTCTCTGCGTCCCTTAGGTGCCAGCCAGACAGCACCGGCTCTGAGAAGCCCTCCTGGGCCACTGGAAGCTAAAAGGCCTCACACCCCCTCTCAGTCCGTCACTTTGTCTTCTTGGGAGGTGGCCGAGTGGGTGGGGAAGGAAGGAGGTGGGAGGCAGAGAGGCCAGGACGTGGTGGAGGCGGGGAGAGGCCCAGCAGGGCCTTCCTGGACGGGCCCTGAGGCGCGGGGTTCCCCCAGCCCGTCCCTGGCCCCCTGTATCTGCACGCTGGGCCCCGGGCCCCGTGACGCCTCTGGCACCGGCGAACGCTGCCGTCGTCACAGGCTGCGTGTCTCGTGATTTATTCCCCGACTCGCGGACCCAGACCCGGGCAGGGCCGAGCCGCCTCCTGAACAGCTCTGCACGCGGCACGGAGGGCCCAGCCCAGGCAGGGACGCAGGGCCCGGGGCCAGGAGCTGGGGACTGTCCGGAAAAGCCTCGAACCTGCGCGTGGAGAGGACAAGAGTGTGGGCGGGCAGCTGGCGGGGAGGGTGGCGAGAGCGTCCTTGGCTCAGTGCAGGCTGCCCCCCTCGGCCCACTAATGCCTGTGTGCTGGGAAGCGCTCTGACTCCCATTTTACAGATGGGGAAAGTGAGGCGCAAGGAGATGATGTGGTGATTCGTGCCAGGCCTTGACCTTCACCTCCAGCTTGGTGGGGCCCAGAGCTCAGGAGGGTTCTGGACGTGTGCTCGGAGCTTCTCCCTGGCTGGATTTCTCTGTCCGCTCCCACCCGTCTCACACAGGGGGCAGCCGGGACTCAGAGGGTCGGCACCCGGCCGGCAGGACAGAGGCCACCGGCTCTGCCCGACGCCAGGATTCACAGGCCGAGCCCTGACCCACGCTGCAGCACCCGTGTGAAGGGGCGTCAAGGGCTTCGAGGCCACAGAGACTTGGGCAGCCCAGAAATCTCTCCCCACGCATGTTCTTGCGGTCTCTAAGAAGCACTAGAACCTTCCATGAAAAGCCTGGACCAAGGCAGGACTGTTGAGGTGGCATTTGGTTTTTGGTTTTTTGGGTTTTTTTTTTTTTTTTTTACTTTTTGGGTCACACCCGGCGATGCTCAGGGGTTACTCCTGGCTCTGCATTCAGGAATTACCCCTGGAAGTTCTCGGGGGACCATATGGGATGCTGGGAATCGAACCCGGTTTGGCAGCATACAAGGCAAACGCCCTCCCCGCTGTGCTATGGCTCCGGCCCAGCCCCGAGGTTGGCATTAGGGAGCAGGAAGGGACCCCCCCGAGAGAGTCTGTTTCCAGCCCCGCCCCCAGCAGACGGGCCCCTCCTCTGCCGGCAGCCGAGCTGTGCTTCCTGCTCCCCACAGGCCCCGGCGGGGTTCAGGGGGTTCCAGACGGGATCCAGCGTCTCGCAGGGTGGCGCTCGGAGTGCCCATCTGCTTCCCTCCTCCGTGCCCCGCTCCGTCGTCCCTGGCTCTGGCATCTGGTGAGGCTCCACCGTGCCCGTCACCAGCTGTCTCGCGGCTCGGCGTGGTTCCGCCACTTCCTCAGCTGTGTGACCCTGGGCAAGTCATTTATCACCCCAAGTCCCAGGCGTCTCGCCTGGTCAGATGGAGGTGAGAATTCTGGTCGTCGAGGCACTTTGTATTTAAAGGCTCGGAAACCCACCCCCACACTGGCCTCAAAAACGGGCATTGGGGACTGGAGCAGTAGCCACAGCAGGTGGGGTGTTTGCCTTTCACGCGGCCCGACCCGGGTTCGATTCCCAGAATCCCATGGGGTCCCCCGAGCACCGCCAGAAGTAATTCCTGAGTGCCATGAGCCAGGAGTAACCCCTGAGCATCGCCGGGTGTGCTCCAAAAAGAAAAAAAAATAAAAAAGGTCATCGAGGGGCCAGAGAGATAGTACAGTGGGTAGGGCACTTGCCTTGAACACGGCCAACTGAGGTTTGGTCCCCTGCATCCCATATGGTCCTCCGATCAGGACCAAAGCTGTTCCTGAGTGCAGAGCCAGGAGGAAGCCCTGAGCATTGCTGGGTGCAGCCCAAAAACTTAAAAAAAAAAAAAAAAGGCAGGGGGGACGGAATTGATTCCTGTTATCGGAAAATCCCGACAGACTGACTTAGGAAAGATTAGCTGGAGGTACTCAAACCCTGTCATCTGTCACTGTTTGTCATCACAAGTGTCATCCCTTGGCTCAGGTCCCTTTACATTGACTGTAAAGTCGAGTGGACTCCAGTGCCTTGTGTCCATGTCGTCTTCTTGGATGGGCTTTTTCCCGGGCGTCCAGAGAGGGCTCCTGGCCCTCCACCCTGCCGACTCAGCGCTCCTGGGGGAGGGAGCATCTCGCTGCCGGTAAATCCAGCAGACGCCCCGGGATGCAGCCTCGCTGGCTGGCTTGAGTCGTGCCTAACTGCTAGAGCAGCCGCGATGGTCGTGGGCGTGGGGGGGGGGGGGCCATTCCAGCCGGCGAGCGTGGCCTCCTCTGGCCATGCCTCCCAGGGAGAGGGAGTCGGGCGTTTCCCCTCGATGGGGGGGGAGTGGGGAAGGGCTGATCCCCAGACCCGTGTCCAGACGGGGCGGGGGAGGTGGCTCACAGGCCTGGGATGTGTCCTGTGTGCGCGGGGGGTAGGGGTGGGGGGGCCGGGTTCCATCCCTGGCGCCGGCTGCTCTCCTGGCCCTGGCCAGGCTCCCAAGCAAAGTGCTACGTGGTGTAGAAATGCCCCCCCCCCCTCAGCAAACCTGGGCCACCACAAGGAATAATAAGACAGGGGCCAGGGAGGACAGCGGGGGGCGCGGGGGGCACTCACCGTGCACCTCAGTCGATCCAGGCCGGGTCCCCGGCACCCCAGAGGGTCCCCCGCGCACCGCCAAGACTGATTTCCTGAGCACAGAGCCAGGAGCCTGAGCACTGCTGGGTGCGACCCACACAGGAATGAATAAAAAATAAGATCAGAGGCGGTGCCTGGTTCGTGGTGGTCAGCTTGCCTGAGCCTCTCCCTCCGGGGGCCCTCTCCCCCCCTCAGCCCCTGCCCCATCTCCCCGATTCTGCTGAGGGACTCGGAGCAAGTGAGTTAGCGAGCCCAGGCCTCGGAGGGAGCCTCTGGGGGTTTTAAAAGGACTTAGCTCCTGTGGGCGGGCTGCCGGCTCCGGGGAACACAGCGGGCAGGGCCTCTCTCGGGGCCGTGTCCCCCCCACCCCCCACCAGCCATGCACCCTGTCCCCTGGCCTGGAACCTCACCACCGTCACCTCCGGTCTCCCCAGGCCCCTCCTTCACCAATTCTCTGCCTCTCTGCCTTGGTTTCCCCATTTCCAAGCCCGTCACGAGACTTCAATGAAAAAGCACCTCAAATCATGAGTGTCCAGGGGCTGGAGCAATAGCACAGCGGGTAGGGCGTTTGCCTTGCACGCGGCCTACCCGGGTTTGATCCCCGGCATCCCATAGGGTCCCCCGAGCACTGCCAGGAGTAATTCCTGAGTGCAGAGCCAGGAGTGACCCCTGTGGCATCGCCGGGTGTGACCCAAAAAGCAAAAAAAAAAAGAAATCCTGAGTGTCGAGCCCTCGGGGCCGTAGCGAGAGCAGGCGAGTGGGCCGTGCCAAGGGCCTGGCGCCTCGTCCCACCTGGGACGCATCCATCTATGTTGGTGGTTTTTATTCCAGAACCCAGCATGGGGTAGACTGAGTACTCAGGAAGCATGTTGCCGTTAGGTGCTCCAGCTGGGGCTTCTAAGTCCACCCAGCCCACCATTCATTCATTCATTCATTTCATTCATTCATTCATTCCATGCATAGTAGCTCTTGAGTACCAGCCTCATCCCATGGAAGTGAGGATCCAGCCTCACAAGACAGTCTGTGTGCTCGATGGTGCTAATGGGGCTTAGCAGAGAAGCACACACACACAACACACACACACACACACACACACACACACACACACACGGCTGCAGATGATACAGGGCGTGGCAGGTCTCCCGTGGGTGAAAAGCTGGTCAGAGGGAGGGATTAGAGAGAATAATTTGAGTCAGGG
Organism: Sorex araneus; assembly: GCF_027595985.1. Classification (NCBI taxonomy): domain Eukaryota; kingdom Metazoa; phylum Chordata; class Mammalia; order Eulipotyphla; family Soricidae; genus Sorex; species Sorex araneus. Next base: position 131,964,288 of record NC_073306.1, on the reverse strand, counting down.
CATCAGGGACAGCTCTTTACGAAGGGAAGGTGAGGGTTAAGGAGGACTCAGCATGGAGAGATCTGGAGATAGTACGGGGAGTGGGGAGGGCATGCCAGGCAGTCAGAATAGCAAGTGCAAAGGTCCTGTGGCAGGAATGATCTAGACACATCGAGAGGCAGATAATAGCCAGTGCGACTAGAGACCAGTGATCGTGTGAGAGAGTGAGAAGGAGATCGAAGAAGCCAGATCAGGCAGGGCCTTAGGCGTCTTAATAAGCGTTCGGGACACAGGTGGGGTAGGGGAGGGGGGCAGAGCAACAGCACAGCAGGTGAGGCGTTGCCTTGCATGTGTCCAACCCGGGTTTAATCCCGTATGGTTCCCTGCACACTGCCAGGAGTAAGCCCCAAGTGTAGCCTCAACACCGCGTCCCCCGCACCAAAAAAAAAAAAAAAAACCACAAGTTTGCACCTGGATGTCGGGTTGAGAAGACAGCACAGGGTTGGGGCGTGTGCAGGCTGGACCCTCGGCGAGGCCCAGGCACTGCTCGGCCCTCGGCACCATCAGATCAGCAGCGCTGCATCCGCCGGTGCGAGCACTGTGCCAGAGAGCCCAGTGGACCGGAAACCACTCGAGGGGCTCAGGCCACCTGAGCACTGTTTGGGAGTCCCCCCACGTCAAAGCCTGTGAGCCTCGTTGTGAACAGGGTGGGCCGCTCTGGAAGGGGGGCGGCAGGGCCACGATGCACTGCACCAGTTTCTGCGCCAGAGTTCTTCATTTGATCGTGCGCTTGTGCCAGTGTTAAAAACAGGCGCTGCAGCTGTGCGGGATGCTTGTTTGGAGAAAGGTGTTGGCGTGTACCGCAGAGGCCCACCCGGAAGGCTCTGGGCTCACCCTGGGCTAAGCGGAACAGGCCCATGACGGGGGTCATTGCTGCAGAGACCTGAAAGGAGTGAGAGAAGTGAAGTCTGAGTGTTTAAGGGGGCCGGGGGAGGGATTTGCTGGAGCCAGGAAGCGGCAAATGGGACTCCCAGATATTCCGGCTTCAGGAGCGGCTGGACCCCAGGGGCTCGGACGGCACCACCAGGACCTGCCTTTGTCTCCTGGCACAGAGTCCCCCTGCACTGGCCTCAGTCTTGGAGAGAGATTCTTTCTAGGGGGCCAGAGACAGCCCCCGGGGTCTTTCAGCCTGTCTACTCAGCAGCTCTGATCAAGGAGCACCTCTCTGCCAGGCAGTCCAGAGAAGTGCCAAGAGCTCCTCTGTTGATCTGTCTTTCCCTCTGTCTCCCCCTCCCCTCCTCTCCCCTCCCCTCCCCTCCCCTCCTCTCCCCTCCTCTCCTCTCCCCTCCCCTCCCCTCCTCTCCCCTCCCTTCCTCTCCCCTCCCCTCCTCTCCTCCCTCCCTTCCTCTCCCCTCCCCTCCTCTCCCCTCCCTTCCTCTCCCCTCCCCTCCCCTCCCCTCCCCTCCCCTCCTCTCCTCTCCTCTCCTCTCCTCTCCTCTCCTCTCCTCTCCTCTCCTCTCCTCTCCTCTCCTCTCCTCTCCTCTCCTCTCCTCTCCCCTCCTCTCCTCTCCTCTCCTCTCCTCTCCTCTCCTCTCTCCCTCTCTCTGTCTCTTCTCTCTCTCTGTCTCTGTCTCTGTCTCTCTGTCTCTGTCTCTCTCTCTCTCTCTCTCTCTTCTCTCTCTCTCTCTCTCTCTCTCTCTCTCTCTCTCTCTCTCTCTCTCTCTCTCTCGGGTGGGCCACACCCAGGGATGCTCAGGGCTTACTCCTGGCTCTGTACTCAGGAATCACTCCTGATGCCACACGGGGGACCATGTGGTGGGGTTCCGGGGGTCGTACCTGGGCTGGCTGCATGCAAGGCAGACGCCCTCCCCACTGGACTGTCCCTGACTCCTCTTTCATAACAGGAGAGTGAGCAGCTACTGAGAGTCCCAAAAGGCAGGAGGGGGCTGGAGCGATAGCACAGCGGGGAGGGCGTTTGCCTTGCACACAGCCGACCCGGGTTCGATTCCCAGCATCCCATAGGGTCCCCTGAGCACCGCCAGGAGTAACTCCTGAGTGCAGAGCCAGGAGTAACCCCTGTGCATTGCCGGGTGTGACCCAAAAAGAAAAAAAAAAAAGGCAGGAGTTAGAGACGAAAGGGCAGTGACTGGCGTCGTGCCGTGAGGCGCCGGCGGTAGGGCCTTCCCGGGGTAGGGGCCACTGCGGTGGGTTTTACGGTGGGCAAGGAGAGGTCTTGACTCCAGATGCAGCGTAGACAAGTGGGAGTATGTGAGTCTTAATTCTGGGGGGCCGAGGGGCTCCTGGTGCTGCTGTGTGGAGGAGGGTCTCGGTCTGAGCCCGAGAGGAAAGGGTCTTTCTCCCACTGGCCAGGTGAGCGTTACTCCAGACGGGGGGCATCGCTACAAAGCCCCCCTAGACCCACCCAGGTTCATTTCTTTTTTTTTTTTTTGGTTTTTGGGTCACACCTGGCGATGCTCAGGGGTTACTCCTGGCTCTGCACTCAGGAATTACCCCTGGCTGTGCTCAGGGGACCATATAGGATGCTGGGATTCGAACCCGGATTGGCTGTGTGCAAGGCAAACGCCCTCCCCGCTGTGCTATCACTCCAGCCCCACCCAGGTTCATTTCTATGTACTGCTCTCCTGTTCCAAAGTGTGACTTTCAGCCTCATTGCTCCGTGTAGCTGCCAAAGTTCCAGACATCACGTAAGTGTCCCTGGCAGCAGGATGGAGAGAGATCTGGAGAGATGAGGCAACCTTCTGTGACGTGAAGCAGTTTGGAGGGGCCCAGGGTGAGAGTGCCCTGGGGAGAGCACTTGCCTCGCATACCACTGACTCGGGTTCGATCCCAGGCATCACCTATGGTCCCGAGGGTAAGCCCCGAGCTCAGCTGGCTGTGGCCAAAATTAAAAGGAATTTATAGAAATCCCACCCGGCTTTTCTCCTTCCATCTCCCCGCTCAGGTCTGAGCACGTACCCGGGGAATGTGGGGAAGCTCGGAAATGTGCTTTGAAAGGGACGGAGATGTGGCAGGGCAAGGCGGGCGCTTGCCTGGCACACAGCCAACCCAGGTTCAGCCTCTGGCATCTCTTCTGTTCCCCGAGCACCGCCAGAGTGATTCCTGAGCACAGAGCCAGGAGTAACCCCTGAGCATCGCCGGGCGTGGCCCGAGAACCAAAAAGAAAAAGCACTGTAGCACTGTCGTTCCATTGTTCATCGATTTGCTCGAGCGGGCACCAGTAACGTCTCCATCGTGAGACTTGTTGTTACTGGTTTTGGCATATCGAATACGCCACGGGGAGCTTGCCAGGCTCTGCTGTGCGGACGGGACACTCGGTAGCTTGCCAGGCTCTCTGAGAGGGGCGGAGGAATCGAACCCAGGTGGGCCGTATGCAAGGCAAACGCCCTACCCGCTGTGCTATTGCGAAAAAAAGAAAGAAAGAAAGAAAGAAAGAAAGAAAGAAAGAAAGAAAGAAAGAAAGAAAGAAAGAAAGAAAGAAAGAAAGAAAGAAAGAAAGAAAGAGTGCTCCTTAGGCCGAGAAGCCGATGCGACCCTGACATTGGAGCACTGTTTGTGTGCAGGGGGAGATCAGAATCCTTGTTCCTACACATGGGTTCTCCAGTGCTCCAGGAAGACTTCTTGCAAGGACTGAGTGACTGGGGCGGGGGGGACTCAGGGGTCCAGAGTCGAGCTGAAGTCCAGAGTTGCTTCCCCCTCGTGGCCTTCCTGGATGGTTCTTGCGGAGGATTCGGGACGCTTGAGTGGGTCCGGCTCCCTTTCGCTCAGGCCAAGAGCCGTGCGGTTTCCAGGGGAAACGCCACCTAGTACCTGAGGAACCCTCCCAGGTCCGGAGAACAATGTCCTTCCTTGCCTTCCACTGCATGCCCTCGGTGGGCCGTGAAGAAGTGCAGGCGTCACAGGAACCTGTCCTGAGCCACAGTCACCACATCTTGGGCACTTAATGCGTGCAGCCTGGAGACCTCCCACAGCCCCTTACCTCTCTCGCCATACAGCCACCTTCCTCCTGTTCCACCACAGGGCCTTTGTACCAGCTGTTCCCATCCCACCCCAGTTCCCTGACTGGCTCCTCTCCACCCTTCAGGTCCCAACTTAGATGCTTACTAACATTACCTCTTCGCTGTTCCTCCTAACCAAGGAACTTGGTAGGTCATTTGTCTTTGTCAGCAGTGGCTATTCCAGTTAAAAACATTGCACTGTCACTGCCATCCCGTTGCTCATCGATTTTCTCGAACGGACACCAGTAACGTCTCTCATTGAGAGACTTATTGCTACTGTTTTTGGTATATCCAATACGCACGGGTAGCTTGCCAGGCTCTGCCGTGCGGGCTCCATACTCTCGGTAGCTTGCCGGGCTCTCTGAGAGGGGCGGAGGAATCGAACACGGGTCGGTCCTGTGAAAGGTGAAAGCCCAACCGCTGTGCTATAGCTCCAGCCCAGTTAAAAACAAAGGATTAAAGCACACACACACACACACACACACACACACACACACACACACAAAACTACATGGGGCTGGAGCAATAGCGCAGTGGGTAGGGCGTTTGCCTTGCACACGGCCGACCCAGGTTCGATTCCCAGCATCCCATAGGGTCCCCTGAGCACCGCCAGGAGTAATTCCTGACTGCAGAGCCAGGAGGAGCCTCTGAGCATCGCCAGCTGTGACCCAAAAAGCAAAAAAAATTAAAAAATAGAAGAAACAGAAAAACTACAGTATGGGGCCAGAGATGATTCAAAGGGCTGATACAGGCCCTTTGAGCCCCGGGTTTGAGCCCCGAGTCCACCTGGGCTCCTGGGCACTGCCAGGAGTGATCCTGCACACCACTCCGGGGCACATTCCTTTGCACCCACGGCTCCCCCTGAGCTAGTGGCGTCTCTCGCTCGTGCCAGAGAAACGAGCACTTCATCGCGGGGCTCTGCTCGGCCGAGTGGGCTCTCACCGCGGCTGCCCAGCACAGCTCTCTTCCGAGCCCGGGGCCTCGGCGCCAGACCCCGTTCCCGCCCGGAGAGAGAGTGGGTGGGGAGCGCCCAGTGTCTGGGCATCTCTGCACACCGACGCTGGACCCCGTGTCTCGCAGGGAGGCGAAAGAGCCCCCAGGTTTGCCCAGGAAGAAGCTGAGCACCAGAGAGAGAGTATCTTCTAGCCTGCACAGATGCGAACTGCACTGTCGGTATCAGACTCTGAGGGTCCTGCAGCACCCAGAGCTGAGGGTCCCTGCAGTGCCCCAGAGCAACCCGGCGATGCACAGGGGTTACTCCTGGCTCTGCACTCAGGAATTACTCCTGGCGGTGCTCAGGGGACCATATGGGATGCTGGGAATCGAACCCGGGTCGGCCGCGTGCAAGGCAAACACCCTCCCCACTGTGCTGTCGCTCCAGCCCCTAGAACTAACTCCGAGTGCAAAGCCAGGAGTAACCCCTGTGCATCGCCGTGTGACCCAAAAAGAAAAAAAAAAAAAAAGACTCTCTAAGGGGCTGCGAGATAAGGCCACTTCCCGCGGCAGCCCCGGCCCCCGGCTTGTCTCCGGCTCCTGCCCCTCCCTCCCACGCTGCCAGCCTCGGAACAGGGACCCCGTGGACACTCTCCCCCGCGGCATTTCCCGTCCTGCAGATCGTTCAGGCTCCCCGTCTGCCGCAGGCTGGGCCGGGGCCATCCATCACCGTCCAGACCCACGCGGCCCGCACAGCCCGGCCCCTCCGCCCTTGGTGGGTGAGTCCCGGAACGCGGCCGCTCAGGCGGGAAGGGCAAGGCTCCCCGCCTCCTCCGCACGCTGCAGAGACATTCTCGGTCCCCGACGCCCACCGCTCACCGGCCCCCAGAATTCCTGCTGCAGAGAGAGGCTCCCACAGAGGGCGCCGGCCCAGGGCGTGGGGGGAGCCCAGTGACCTCGGGGAGAAGGTTCCGTGAGGGGGTTAATTTAAAAACCATCACCCAGGGGCTGCAGTGATAGCACAGCGGGTAGGGTGTTTACCTTGCACACGGCCGACCCGGGTTTGAATCCCAGCATCCCGTATGGTCCCCTGAGCACCGCCAGGGGTGGTTCCTGAGTGCACAGTCAGGAATAATCCCTGCGCATCGCAGGGTGTGACCCAAAAAGCAAAACTAAACTAAACTAAAATAAAATAAAAACCATCACCCAGGCCGGAGAGAGAGTCCAGGGGCGAAAGCGCTGACTTTGCAGTCAGCGGACACCACTTGAGGGGTCTCTCAAGCACCAGGAGAGTGACCCCCTGGGCATGGGATTGGGAATAGCCCCTGGGCAGCACAATGAATAAATAAACGCAGGTAAAAAATTAAAACCATAATTCAGACGCCAGGGTGTTGGGATCAGAGCAGTTCTTGCGTATTGCAAAAAGGGGATGGGAGTCTCAGGGGCCTGGTTTTTGTTCATTTTTATTGTTTGCCATCATTTTAACACCTTTACTGTTTTAGCTTCGTTGGTTAAGATACCATGACTTCAATCCCATTAATCCCGTGCTCATCACTCAGACACCCAAAACCCCCCAGGGTCCCGCCGCCCTCCCTCCAGGGCCCGCCCCCAGACTGGGCGTGGCGTGGTTCTCATGTGTGGCCTCTGACCTCTGTCGCTGCCCTCTGCGTGTTTCTCCGCCGTGTGAGAGGTCGTCTGCGCCGTTCCTGGGGCTGACGTCACTCGGCACGCTACCCCCTCGCTCCGTCCCTGCCATGACACACCGCGTGCTTCTGTTGACAGGCCTGGATGGAAACCAGGCCCCTGCCACCTCTCTGCCGTCATTTCCCATATTGTCTTTCTAGGCTTCTGGGTGCAGCGTTACCCACAGATTGTCACTGGGGTGAAAGGAGACCCTTGGCCCATAAATATTTATGGAGCACCTTCTGTGTGCTCTGAAGATGCAAGGCTGAGACACTCGAGACTCAGCCGTTCCTGCAAGCCTCCGTCGTGGACAAGGACAATGGAGAGGACATGACAGTCAAGAGAGTGTGGCGAGGGGTCTGAGCTGGTCAGGGGGGTCGAAAAGAGCGGCCCTGCGGACGTGAGGCACGAGGAGGTGAAGGTTGAGGAGCGAGGCTTGAGGAGGTGAAACTTGAGGAGGTGAGGCTGAGGAGGTGAGGCTTGAGGTGAGGCTGAGGAGGTGAGGCTTGAGGTGAGGCTGAGGAGGTGAGGCTTGAGGTGAGGCTTGAGGAAGTGAAGCTTGAGGTGAGGCTTGAGGAGGTGAGGCTTGAGCTGAGGCTTGAAGTGAGGCTTGAGGAAGTGAAGCTTGAGGAGGTGAGGCTTGAGGAGGTGAGGCTTGGGAGAGACTTGAGGTGAGGCTTGAGATGAGGCTTGAGGAGGTGAGGCTTGAGGGGAAACTTGAGGAGGTGAAGCTTGAGGAGGTGAGGCTTGAGGTGAAGCTTGGGGATGTGAGGCTTGAGGAGGTGAGGCTTGAGGTGAGGCTTGAGGTGAGACTTGAGGTGAGACTTGAGGTGAGGCTTGAGGTGAGGCTTGAGGAGGTGAGGCTTGAGGTGAGGCTTGAGGAGCTGAGGCTTACGTCTTGAGAAAGAAGGATGAGGCCGAGTGCAGGGAGAATCTCAGGCTGCTGGGCAGTGTGGCAAAGGCTCTGTGGCAAGAAGGAGCCGAGGAGGGGCCGCAGGGTGGTTGACAGGCCCGCACAGAGAGCAGAGGGGAGGTAGCACCCCAGGAGGCTGGGCAAGGCCTCGGCCAAGTGACTGTCGAGACCCCAAACACAGCGGCTTAAACACTGGCGCTCTCAGGCCGGCGGGGGCTGGCAAACAGCCTGAGGAAAGCGCCAGCCTGGCCGCCGCTCGGCTCTTCTGTCAGGCCCGCGATGTTGTTCCAGCTCTGCCCGTCACGTCTGCTGCCCAGCCGAGAGGCGCAGAGGGAGGCAGGGCAAGGTCACGGCTGCCCACATCCCAGCGGCCAGGCGAGTGGAACCGCAGTAGCCACAGAGACCTTGGGGGATGCGCGTCCGTGTGCCGGGCCCCGGGTCCCGGCTCTCCGTCCGTGAAAGGAGGGAAACCAGACCCGGGGGCCCCCGAGCCTCGTGGGCCGGAGGGAAGCGTCTGACCAGAGGCGGGGGCTGGGGGGCACCCGTGTGGCCCGTTGGCCAGGCTTGAGGAGGTGAGGCTTGGGAGAGACTTGAGGTGAGGCTTGAGGTGAGGCTTGAGGAGGTGAGGCTTGAGGAGGTGGCCAGGCCCAGTTCTGGGAGGCGGAACTGAAACACGGGATGGACGTGGTGAGTGTGGAGCTGGGCCCGGCCGGGTCAGGCAGGACTTTTCTGGAAAGTGGTCACAGGCGGGAGCAGGTGTGTCCGCCGTGTTCAGTCTGGCACCAGGGCAGTCAGAGCTGCGGGTGGCGGGGAACCAGCTATGAAGTGGGGATGGGGGGAGGGGGCGGCACCAAGGGGGAGCTTCTCCACCCAGAGGGTTCCGCCGGAAGGAAGGCTTGTGCCCAGGTGCATCTGGCTTCCCAGGAGAGCCTGAAACTCGGTGTTTGTGTATGGAATTACCCCATTTTGAACACTGGGCAAATAAGTCAAAATAAAATGCCCATTTGCCTTGCACGCGGCCGACCCGGGTTCGATTCCCAGCATCCCATAGGATCCCCTGAGCACCACCAGGGGTGGTTCCTGAGTGCAGAGCCAGGAGTGACTCCTGTGCATCGCCGGGTGTGACCCAAAAAGCAAAAAAATAATAATAATAATTAAAAATAATAAATAAAATGCTCAACCCTCTGATTTTATTCCAGACCCACGACACTGTCACGGCACCCTGCGGGAGTCCCCTCTGCGACTCCGCGGCCCCCTCGCGAAGGCCTGTGCCCTGGTGCCCCCTGCAGGCCCCTGGCCCCGGCTCGCACCACCCCCTCCCCTCCGCACCCCTCCACCTGTTCCTAATTCCCTTAATCGGATCGGAACCAGTGACCCTTCTAATTAAAACTCCCCTGCCGTAATCCCCCCGGAAAGCTGGGGTGGGGGCGGAGGGCAGCGGAAGTCCATAAGAGGAGCGAAAGGCCTGGGGCCCACGAGCCGCCGTCTCCCGCGTCCTCGGCCCCCGCGGGGGAGACCCCGCGCATGCGCACCGGTGAGGCGGCCTTGCCTGCCACGCTCCGCGCTCTCTGCAGGCCGCCTTGTCCGTGGGCCTGTTCTGTCCCTGAGCCGACGTTGCGGCCGGGGCGGGGGGGGGGGGGTGCTGCTCAGAGCACTTTCCCCAGAGCTGGGGGCACAGCAGGGGGCAATATCGAGGCTCTCGGTGCACGGGGAGGAAGCGGCTCCAGCTTGGCAAGACCCAGGGAAATGCTGGGTGCAGTGGGGGACCCAGGCAGGGGGGCACCCACCCACACCTGGGGGTCCGAGAGGGCGCTCGAGCCAGCGGCCGCTGAGCTGAGGACCAGCTGGGGGAGACCAGCCCACGCAGGATGGGGCTGTGGCCACGCCGTGAGGACCACTCTGACAGGGGAGGGGTCTTGCTGTGAAATCCAACCGGGGGCTGGAGCCACGCAGCACATCGGGGAGGGCGTTTGCCTTGCACACGGCTGACTTGGGTTCGATTCCCAGCATCCCATAGGGTCCCCTGAGCACCACCAGGGGTAATTCCTGAGCATTGCTGGGTGTGATTCAAAAAAAAAAAAGGAGGGTGTTTGCCTTGCACGAGACCAACTCGGGTTCGATTCCTAACTGCTTTGCCAGGCCTCTTTTGTTTTTTGGTTGGGGGCCACACCTGGCGATGCTCAGGGCTCACACCTGGCTCTGTGCTCAGGGATCACTCCTGGTAGGGTCAGGGGACCATGTGAGGTGTCGAGAACCGAGCCCAGGTATATTGTGAGGAAGGCAAGTGCCCTCCCAACTGCACTGTCTCCCTGTCCCCTTCATCATGTCTCTTCAGCCCACCTGCCCCTGTGGCTTCACTCCCTCCTACCCTGTGCCCTCCCCATTGCCGGAGAAGCCACGCCCACCCCACCACAGGGCCTTTGCACGGGCTATGCCTTCTGTCAAAGGATGCTCTTCATCCTCAAGGGCCAGCATCAGGAGACCCCCTAAGGGAGGTCTCCCTGACCTGTAGCTGCGGATGAACACACACACACACACACACACACACACACACACGGCAGCGTTTCTCTACTCATCTCCTGCTTTGTTTTTGTCAGCCACCAAACCATGGAACTGCATCTCGCTCCTCTTACTCATTTATGGATCGACGGGTGTTTTTTTTTCTTCACCTACCTCTCCCAGTCAGCTCCTGGAGGCCCGAGACAGGGTCCTCCTCCTCTGTGCTGTGTCCTCAGCCACTGGTGTGGCACTTGGCGTCAGATAAACGTCTTCCACCTGAATGCGAGTGGGGCGAGGTGCAGGGGTGGGAGTGGTATTTGCAGGGGTAATAGCTGCTTGCTTGGAATTCAGCTTCTCCCCTGGCACCTGGTGGCGGTCGGAGCACTGGGCAGTGTGCACCTCATGCACCGGAGACCCGGCTGCCTGCACAAGCCCTGCAGAGAGAACAATGAAATAACCGGAAGTAAAGAACGGTGAGAAAACCGGGCGGGAGCGGGCTTTGCCTTGTGGGCGACTCTGCTCAGTCCTTGGCGCTAACAGTGCCCCTGAGCGCCGACGTGGGGCTGGGGGTGTGGCCTTGGCTCTGTCATGCCTGAGGTTTGATCCCCGTTGCCACCAGAAGTAACCCTGGCCGCTGAATGCTGCCGGGGACGGGGCGACCCCTGTGACCTCAAGGGAAACCAAGGCAGTGACGGAAGGTGACGTGTCACGGGGCTTCCCCGAGACCTGCCGTCCGCGGTCTCACCGCCAGGCTCGCCGTGCCAGTGACGCCGGGGCCGGTTTGCCAGTTGGCCCAGCCCCCTCCTACTCAGCCTCCCACTCGGTCAGCCTCTTGCGCTGTGCCCTCTTTCCCCGCCCCCCGGAAGCCGGGGAGCTGCCCCTGACCCTTTTCTGGACGTTTCAGAGTGCCCGGGCCGTGCTTGGCCCCTGGCCACCAGTTCTCACCATGGCGGCATTTTCGGCTTCCCCGGTGCGGGTGGGTGATCTGTTCCTCCTTCCTCCCAGAAGGGGACACGGGGTCGCCTGTTCCTCCCTTCGGTGGGCTGTGCTCCGAGGGAGGGTGTGAGGAGCATGGGGGTGGACGGCTGTCGGCTTGCCAGCGCACCGGAGTCAGCACAGAGACGTGCCCGCGGGGCTGGCCCCCTCCTCTGCCCCCTCTGCCCACCCTCAGGGCCTTTTCTGCCACGTGACATCTGGGGAGCAGGGAGGGGGTGCCAGGGAGCAGGGAGGGGGTGTGGAGTGCGGGAGGCAGCCGCGGGCATCCCGGGGCCAGAACAAGCGTCCAGACGGGGGTGGGGGGAGGGCACCCCGGAGCCCCCCGCCACCCTGGGCCTCCTGCCTCCTGCCCGGAGCTTGGCCCGGAGCACTGTTTGCGCAGACAGGGCGGTGGGGAGCCCCGGGCTCTCGGGCCCTGACCAGCAGGGGATCTGGGGACAGCCTTGAGGCCCGGCCTGGCTCCTGCCTCCGCTCCCGGGTTCCTGGAGTCCTTCCCGAACCTGCCTGGGCTCTGGTCCCAGGAAAACAAGGCTGGAAAAGCAGGGAGCGGAGACAGGCCCCAAGGACTCGGGGCGCCGGCCGGGCCCCCACACTGGGCCTGGGGCCGGTCAGCACGACTCACGTGCATGGTCAGGCTGTCCGGGAGCTCGGGCGCCTTCACCGAACAGCCGCGTGAGCGTGATGCAGGGGTGCGGCCGGCGGGTGTGGAGCGAGACGGGGCAGGCCGGGGCCACGCCAGAGAAGCACCGGACACACGCCCTGACCCGGACCCCCCTGGGCTGGCCTGGGCGGGTCCGACGTCTCCCCGCAGCCTTCCAAGGACCTTCTGCCCTGCTTGGATGTGGAAAGCGGGGTGTGGGGTTCCCCCTAGCCGGGGTCCAGCCCCGACGCTGAGGGGGTGGGGAGTTAGAGCAGAGCGCCCCACTGAAGGCAGGCCCCGGGGGTCCAGGAGACCCTGGGCCTAGGAGACAGGCCTGACCAGCTCCTCTGGCCAGGGGACTCTCTCGCTCCCCACTTCCTGTTTCCCAGACAGCCCCCATCCTGCAAGGAGAGGGGAGGGGAGGGGAGGGGAGGGAGGGGAGGTGGTAGGAAGGGAGGAGAATGGGAAGGGAAGGGGAGGGAGGGGATGGGGGAGGGGGTGGTGGGGAGAGGAGGGGAGAAGAAGGGGTGATAGGAAGAGAAGGGAATAGGAGAGGAGAGGAGGGAGGGGATGGGACAAAGGAGGGGGAGGGGAGGAAGAGGGGGGAGGGAGGAAGAGGGGGAGGGGAGGAAGAGGGGGAGGGTGGGGGAGGGGGAAGGGGGAGGAGATGGTAGGAGTTTAAGGGAGAGGTAGGTAGGGGAGGGGAGGGGAAGGGAAGGAAGGAGAAGGGAGGGGAGGGTGGGGGCAGGCGGGGAAGGGGAGGGGAGGGGGGAGGCATGTTCTCAGGCTTGGATGGGGCACAGAGACCCACAATAGGGGGCGCGTAAGTCGTGCGTCTGGAGGCCTCAGTTCGGTGGGCTTCCCGGGTGGTGGGTGTCAGCTCACCGTCCGGGCCTCCCCGCCCACCTCTGGGGACACGCGCCCTCCCAGCTCTGAGGGACCGACTGCCCGGGCCTCAGGAGCACCCAGCTGCTCTGCCGGGCTAGCGCACCCCTACCCGGGCGTGCTGATCCCCCAGGACCCCCCACGCTCTCCACAGCTTGTCTTTGGGGGACGCTGTCGCTGCGCCTGCCTGCGGGTTGTGAGGCTGTTTGGGAGGGACACACACACACACTCACGGCACCCAGGGTTGCACCGTCTCCTTCCTCCTGAGGTCTGGAACCAGATGAGGCTTGGGTGGGAGGGGCTGCCCTGACCTCTGCCCCCAGGTGCCAGCAGCCCCCCACCCCTGGGCTCTCATCACCATAAGCAAGTGCAGGAATTGCCAGGCGCCGTCCGGGAGTCGAACCCTGTGTCTGTAGCCCCATGTAGGGAACAGGCGGGGGCGGGAGAGCCGGGCCCCCTCGCGCTGGGCGCGGGCAACGCCGTGGGGTTCCGGGAAGGAAGCGACCAGCTGGCGGCTCTGGTCCAGGCACGGAGGGACCAGAGAGGGAGCGCAGCGGGGGGGCCTGAGACGGGAGGGGCCGGGGCAGCCCAGAGGGACTCGGCAGGGGTCCAGGGGGCAGGGGTCAGAACCGGAGCCGGGCGAGGGACCAACAGGCGTCTTCTGGACGAGGACAGAGAGCCCAGGGAAGCTGGGCCACAGCTCTGAGTGGGTGGCCCTATCAGCCCGGGGTCACCGGCGTGGCTGGACGCTCCCTCCTGTGTCAGGCTCTGTCCCACCGTTGCCCTCTGCAGTGAGAAGACAGAGCCTTCAGAAGGCTCAGTGACCACTGCCGGCCCGGCCAGAGCCGAGAGCACAGCGGGGAGGGTGCCGTCTTGCACGTGGCTGGGCCAGGTTCGAGCCCCAGCACCCCATGAGCACCGGCGGGAGTGATCTCTGAGCACAAAGTCAGGAGTAAGCCCTGAGAACCACTGGGCGTGGTCCAAAACCAGGGGGTGGTGGGTGGGGTGGGGAATGTGACCTCAGTAGCTACCGGCTGGTGCCGGAGCAATAGGACAGCGGGGAGGGCGTTTGCCTTGCACGTGACCAACTCAGGTTTGATCCCTGGCATCCCATAGGGTCCCCCGGGCACCACCAGGACTAATTCCTGAGCACAGAGCCGGGAGTAACCCTGAGCATCACTGGGTGTGGCCCAAAGAGGGAAAAAAATAGAAAAAAACAAAATAACTACCGGCTCAGTTGCGAAGTGGCTGAGCTGGGAGGTGGACCCAGGAAAGGCTGACGTCAGAGCCAGGCTCTCTTGCTGGCTTATCACGGGGCCACACACGACGCTCAGGAGCAGTGCTCGGCGGTGCCAGGGACCGAACCCCGCCAGCCCGGCTTCCCGCTGAGTGCGCCCTTCCGGCTGTCTCCTGGGCCCCAGGGCCGCGCCCTGAGCTCCCGCCCTCCAGGCCCTCAAACCGCCGCTGCCCGCCTTGCTCCTTCTCTCCTTCCGCCTCTTCCCTCCGTTCTCTGGATCTGCCGGAGACTCGGCTCTCTCCCGCCGGTGAGGGCTTCTGTCTCCCTCCGGCTTTCCAGGCTCTTCCGTGGGGTCTCGTGAAGCTCCTTGGCTGTTTCCTTCAGAGGCTCGCCCTCCTGCCCCCGCTGGGCCCCTTCCTTCGCATCTCAGGGGTGGGCGGGCGGAACCCCGCCTGGCGTCTTTCCATCCTTCCCTGAACCGGTCCGCAAAGCCGGCAGCAACAGGTGCCGGACCAGCCCTTGGGCGGGAGACAAAGGGGGTCTGGGAGAGCGGCTGGGCAGGCAGGTCAGCGTATGGGTTGAGACCGCACCCTGCAGACCTCTACTAAGGATTCGAAAGAGAGTGCTCCCCGCAAGTTACTTGTGTGCCTGCGTTCGTGCCAAGCTGCAGAGTGGGTTTCTGTGAATTTCAGCAAATAACCAGTGAGTCCTTTCTCTGAGCCGGGCCTCTGCTTAGGGGTCCAGGGGACTCAGACGGGGTCACGCTATAGTTCTGGGCCTAAAAAAAAAAAAAAAAAAACCCTTGTACGGGCTGGAGCAATAGCACAGCGAGTAGGGCATTTGCCTTGTACACGGCCGACCCGGATTCAATTCCCAGCATCCCATAGGGTCCCCCGAGCACCGCCAGGAGTAATTCCTGAGTGCATGAGTCAGGAGTAACCCCTGTGCATCACCGGGTGTGACCCAAAAAGCAAAACAGAAACAAAAACAAAAACAAAACCCTTGTAGTCCAGTGGGGGTCAGAGCGATAGCACAGCAGGTCGGGCACTTGCTTGGTGTGCAGTCAACCTGGGTTCAACCCCCAGCACTCCGTCTGACCCTCCAGCCTTGCCAAGAGAGACCCCTGAGTGCAGAGCCAGGAGTAAGCCCTGAGCACCACCGGGTGTAGCTCTCGGACACACACAAGAAAGAGGAAAAAATTGTAGTCCCATTTGGGAGCGTCTGCTGTGGAGACAGGATGCTTCCAAGTCCCTGGGAATTGCCTGGAAGATCATTGTGTGTCTGTCCGAAAGATTTGTGGCTCTCCTCTGACTCTGTCACAACCTGAGACGTTTATTCTCTGGCCCCAGACAAACCTCGGTTAGGGTCTTAGCCCAGCTGCTCACTGGCTTTGGAGGCTTAAGTTCCTTTCTGGACCAGTGGCGACACAACACCTCCTGGGGTGGTTGTAAGAATGAAAAGTATTACACAGAAAGTGCTAATCCCTAGCCTGGGAGGAACACTCAGTAAAAGGTGATAATTGCTTTTATCATTTGTCTCATTAGTCATGAAATCCGTAGCCTACCCCATAATACCTATGAACCATTCATCACGGTCACGAGCCAATTGCAGCCCACTGCTGATTTTTTACAAATAAAGTTTTATTAGGACACGGATGTGCCTGTTTGCTTATGTGTTTGTTCAGACTGTATTCACACCTCAACTAGAGACTCCACTGAGAGAATTCGCTTTCAGGGGCCGGAACGATAGCACAGCGGGTGGGACATTTGCCTTGTACATGGCCGACCCGGGTTCGATTCCCAGCATCCCATATGGTCACCGAGTACCACCAGGAGTAATTCCTGAGTGCAGAGCCAGGAGTAACCCCTGTGCATCGTCAGGTGTGACCCAAAAAAGCAAAAAAAAAAAATAGTTTTCAATGTCTGGAATGTTAACCATCTAGCCCTTTCTAGAAAAAATTCGCCAACCCCAAACCTTGATGACTGACTTTACTTTTTTTCGGGGGAAGGGCGGGGTCACACCCGGTGATGCTCAGGGGTTACTCCTGGCTCTGCACTCAGGAATTAATCTTTGTGCTGCTTGGGGGACCCTATAAGATGCCGGGAATCGAACCCAGGTTGGCCGCGTGCAACGCCAATGCCCTCCATGCTATGCTATCGCTCCAGCCCTGATGACTAACTTTAAGCCACTTCAATTCTCTGTATCTTCTTTTTTTTTTCTTTTTGGGATACACCCCGCAATGCACAGGGGTGACTCCTGGCTCATGCACTCAGGAATCACTCCTAGCAGTGCTCAGGGGGACCCTATAGGATGCTGGGAATCGAACCCGGGTCCGCCATGTGCCAGGCAAACGCCCTCCCCGCTGTGCTATCGCTCCAGCCCCAATTCTCTGAATCTTGGCTTTCGTATTTGTGCCATAAACGAAGGAGGGCGTTGGGGAGCTCTTCCTGTGGGCATCCGGACACTAACGCTCCCTCTCTTTCCCCCGCCCAGATCCTGGCCATCATCTCCATCATGTTCATCGTCCTCTCCACCATCGCCCTGTCCCTGAACACGCTGCCCGAGCTGCAGAGCCTGGACGAGTTCGGGCAGACCACGGACAACCCGCAGCTGGCCCACGTGGAGGCCGTGTGCATCGCCTGGTTCACCATGGAGTACCTGCTGCGCTTCCTCTCCTCCCCCAAGAAGTGGAAGTTCTTCAAGGGCCCCCTCAACGCCATCGACCTGCTGGCCATCCTGCCCTACTACGTCACCATCTTCCTCACGGAGTCCAACAAGAGCGTGCTGCAGTTCCAGAACGTCCGCCGGGTGGTGCAGATCTTCCGCATCATGCGGATCCTCCGCATCCTCAAGCTGGCGCGCCACTCCACGGGCCTGCAGTCCCTGGGCTTCACGCTGCGCAGGAGCTACAACGAGCTGGGCCTGCTCATCCTCTTCCTCGCCATGGGCATCATGATCTTCTCCAGCCTCGTCTTCTTCGCCGAGAAGGACGAGGACGACACCAAGTTCAAAAGCATCCCGGCCTCCTTCTGGTGGGCCACCATCACCATGACCACCGTGGGCTACGGCGACATCTACCCCAAGACGCTCCTCGGGAAGATCGTGGGCGGGCTCTGCTGCATCGCGGGGGTGCTGGTCATCGCCCTGCCCATCCCCATCATCGTCAACAACTTCTCCGAGTTCTACAAGGAGCAGAAGCGACAGGAGAAGGCCATCAAGCGGAGGGAGGCCCTGGAGCGGGCCAAGAGGAACGGGAGCATCGTATCCATGAACATGAAGGACGCCTTCGCCCGCAGCATCGAGATGGTGGACATCGTGGTGGAGAAGGACGGCGACCACCTGGGGAAGAAGGACAAAGTGCAGGACAACCACCTGTCCCCCAACAAGTGGAAGTGGGCCAAGAGGGCGCTGTCGGAAACCAGCTCCAGCAAGTCCTTCGGGACCAAGGAGCAGGCGTCCCCGGAGAAGCTCCGGGCGTCCTCCAGCCCCCAGCACCTGAACGTGCAGCAGCTGGAGGACATGTACAACAAGATGGCCAAGACCCAGTCTCAGCCCGTCCTCAACACCAAGGACTCAGCCCCGCAGGGCAAGCCCAAGGAGGAGCTGGAGCTGGAGAGCGTCCCCAGCCCCGTGGCGCCCCTGCCCCCGCGCGCGGAGGGCGTCATCGACATGCGCAGCATGTCCAGCATCGACAGCTTCATCAGCTGCGCCACCGACTTCCCCGACGCCACCAGGTTCTCCCACAGCCCCCTGACCTCACTCTCCAGCCAGACGGGGGGCGGCCTGGTGCCCGAGGCGGGCTGGCGGGGCGCACTAGGGGCCGGCGGAGGCGGCGGCGGCGGGGGGAGGTTCGGGGAGGCCAACTCCACCCCCGAGTCCAGCCATCACTCCTCGTTCTTCATCGACAGCCCCAAGAGCTCCATGAAGACCAACAACCCCCTGAAGCTCCGTGCACTCAAAGTCAACTTCCTGGAGGGCGAGCCCAGCCCGCTGCCCCCCGCGCTGGCGCTGTACCAGGACCCTCTCAGGAACCGGGGGGGTGCCGCGGCGGCGGCCGTGGCCGGGCTCGAGTGTGCCACGCTCTTGGACCGGCCGATCCTGAGCCCAGAGTCTTCCGTCTACACCACGGCCAGCGCCCGGACCCCCACGCGGTCACCCGACAAGCACGCGGCCATAGCTTTCAACTTCGAAGCGGGCATCCACCAGTACATCGACGCGGACACGGATGACGAGGCGCAAGTGCTTTACAGCGTGGGCTCCAGCCCTCCCCGGAGCCTCCCCGGGGGCTCCAGCCCCAAGTTCAGCCTGGGCCCCCGGCCGGAGAAGAACTTCTTCGAGAGCTCCCCGTTGCCCGGCTCCCCTAAGTTCCTGCGGCAGAACTGTATCTACTCGACGGAGGCATTGACTGGAAAAGGCCCCAGTGGTCAGGAAAAGTGCAAACTCGAGAACCACCTGCCCCCGGAGGCGCGCGTGTTGCCCGGGGGAGGAGCCCACGGGAGCACGAGGGATCAGAGCATCTGAGCTAGCCCGTGGGGGGTAAGAAGGCTCATGGCCAGGTCCAGTGGGGAACACGCCATTCAGCTGTCCTGCCGGGGGAGCTTTCTGCATGAACTCTGACCCAGAGAGGCCCTGCAGAGGCCCCAGACAGACTCCCCTCGAAGGCTCCCTGGGGCCCACGGGCCGAGGCAGATCCTCCGGAATGGAGCTGGCCGGAGCCCTGGCCTGCGGCTCCTTCTCTGTCCACTCCAACACGGCCCTCTGGGAGTGGGCAGAACTCAGCAGCCACCGCTACAGCATTCTCAGCTTCTCCCTGGTCCCCCTGGCCCCCGTTCTTTTCTCCCGGCTCTCCACCCACCCAGCGTTGACACCCACATCCACCCCCGCCACACACACACACACACACACACACACACACACACACACACACGCACACACACACACACGCACACACACATGCACACACACGCTCGCGCCAGCTACAGAGGGATGCTGGGACGAGCGGCCGGTGTGCGAAGAACGGGCGGTCCAGTTTGGGGCCGGGTGCCTCGGTGCCGTCTCTCAGAACACCCGCCCATCACCTCCTCGGTGGAGTCCTTGGACCAAAGGCTGCAGAGAGTTCGGGGCCATGAGGAATCGTCGCGCCGCCAGCCACCACCAATCGCTAAGCCCTTTTCCTGCCAGCGTCCTCACAGACTCCGGCATTCTGTGGCATCGGAGGGCTTACTCCCAGCTGCCCTCAGGGTGAGTCGCAGCGCTCGTACTCGATTCTAATCGCCCCCCCACCCCCACCCCCGGCAATCTAGGAAGGGTTCGGGAGTGAGGGCGCCCGGCCGACAGCCTGGACTCCGAGCTTTGCTGCAGGGCTGTGGAAGGACCCGCTTTTCTGTACATCGCTAGTGTAGACTCAAAAGATATGCAAGTGTCAAATATGCAAACGATATAGCTTATTCAAAGAGACTGTATGTTCCTGAAGAACAGAATAAAGTCTGATTTTTTTTTTATCTGCAAAAACAGAAGAAAAAAAAAACAAAACTATTAAATGCCCAGTTGGGACTTTCGACTCCATCCTGCCCCTGCAGGGAAGGCATCGACTAGGATAGAAATTCTTTTTTTTTTTTTTTTTTGGTTGGTTTATTTGTTTCTGTGGTATTTCAAGCTTAAAAAAAAAAAAAGTTAAAATAAAAAGCACTTTATGTTTTTCAAAACTAGGTTCTACCAGGGACAATGTCAACATCTTGCACTTTAAAACGAGCACGCTATCCCGTGGGCCACTTGTTGGGACTCAGCCGGGCGGTCGCCACACGCCCGGGTCTGGCTCCAGTGGGGAACGTACTGGGATCTCTGTCTACCAGGTCAAAGATCTGTGGGCTCCTCTCCTGCTCCCCCGGGCTCCCCCACCGCCCCTCCCCCTTTGAATCAGGAAGGGCCTGGTCCCTTGAGTAGACCCTCTCCTCGTGTCCTGTGGCCCGCACAGCTCCGAGGAAACGCCTCAGACCGTTCGGCGTGGGGTGTTTTACTCTCTGTTCTCTCCGCGTCCTCCAGCTGTGCTGTGCTTTCCGTGTCCCCGTCTGTACCCACAGCTCAGCTCTGCAGCCCCCAGTGCAGCCGGTACAGGCACAAGCAATAAGTATCTGTGTGCGTCGTGAGCAGGTCCGGTGTATCTCCCGGTGTTGGTCCGCCCCGTCCTCGCTCGGCGGCCCGGCCCGGGCCTGCCTGATTGTAGTCCAACTCCACCAGTGCTCTTGGCCGTGTCCTCCGTCAGTGGCGCTGGGCGGGGCCCTGGTCAGCCTGATGCCACCACCCCAGGGGCCCTCCCGCCGGTCAGGATGCCACGATGGATTGGCCTGTCCGTGGCACGATGGGGCCATGTCATTCTCTTCATCCACTGTTGATGGACGCTGTTTCCAGGGCAACCGTGTAGATCTGTCTCGCCTCGATATCCCGACATGCATATTGTCTTCCTGCCGGAACAAAATGTCGTGTGTTTGCCTGTCCATCACACAGCCGGTTGTCAGCTTGCCAGTTGGTCCAGCAGAACCGGCCACCTGTTGGTGTCCAGCCCTGGAGCCTTCCGGCCTGCCTGAGGTGGGGTGACCTGTCATACAGGTGGTGATGGCGTGGGGTCATGCCGCCACCCTTAAAGATGTGTGTTCTCTGCTTCTGTACATGCCCGGTTCAGACTGTTTCTGAAAATCACCCACAGTTGTCGCCTCCTCACCCACGGCACAGCCCCTGCTCTCCTGTCCCGGGCTACGGAAGGAAAAGAGCCGGAGTCTCTTGGCTTTTTCACACAGCCTTGGGGCAAATGCAGAGAGACTTGGTGGGCAGGAGAGGTTGAGGTGACCCCTGGGACAGTTGCCCACCAGGCACGTAGCACGCTGGCGGGGTACCCTGCTTGCCCAGCTCGCGGTTCAGGGGTGCACGTCGGGAGAACGTCGGGAGACCCCCTTCCTAGGCTACCCCCTGTCTCTTTGTTCTCATCATCACTAATGTTCACCCTCAGCACAAATGTGAAAATTCAGGGAAAACAAATGCTTTTTGATAAAAGTACATAGTTGTGATTTCCGATTCAGATATTTTTAGAGCTGATGCTATCTGTAAAAATAAAATAAATAAGAAGAATTAATAGTCACAATAATATAGTCTATTTTACATATCAGGAAAGTGCACATGTTAAAATATAGCCATATATAGTGAGAAGGAACTCACCGCCCCTTCTTCAAATCTAGGCATTTCATTCGTTGGTTAAAGCAGACGAGAAGTGTACAGATTGGAAATGATTTTTCTTTTTCTTTTTTTTTAAAAGGAAACAATAACCAATTGGTGCAACTCTCCTTGTAACCAAAGGCCCTTTCTGCCTTGTGTGGTCATGTGGACCGAACCCTTCTTTCCTCCTGTATTTTGTCTAACCTTAACGTAGCATTTTACCGAGTCACTTTTGAAGGACGCATTCAGAAGTATCACTAAGAACCTACCTTTTCAGGCTTAAGAGCCAGAGCCCTATAGAGTTCTTATAGAAACAGAATCATTGAAACTCAGCATATACTATGCTTAGAAAGTATTGTGTTCGGGGTTTGGTTTATTTTTACTTTTCCTTTGACTTGTAACTGTATTGTGGGAATGTCGTCTCTTACCCCTGTGGCCGGTTCAAAAATCGAGTATGGTAAGTTTTCCCAAACTCCCCCACCTGCCAAAAGGAACCCACCTCACCCCCCCCACCCCCATACTTCACGTGTGAGAATCCTGCCACTCCCCCCACCCCACCCCACCCCACCCCCGTGTCACGTGCACTGCGGAATCTACCGAGGGTCTCAGCTCAGCCCAGAGGCAGGTATGGAGAGGGGACAGGAAAGCGATGAGGCAGACACTGCCTTGACTCAGAGGTCCATCTCTCACCCATCACGAACCACCTAAAGCAGAAACACACAGGCCAACCCAAAGGCGTGAACCAAGAGGCCGGAAGTGGAGGCGTGCCTGGTCCACGGACGGATTCACAGACACTTCATCAAGTCAGCCGAACCTGAGTTCCAACTATGACCATTCTCAGTAAGGGCTAAGGACCAGGTCCCCGGGAGGGGGGGGCGTCCCGACCTCCGGGCCACCGGCCGTCGACAGGAGAGGAGAGAGATGGAGGCGTGGGACGTGCCGTCTCCCTTGTCCTCCTGGGGGTTCGAGAAGAGCAAAAACCGCGGTGGGTAGATTTCCCAGTGCCTTCTTTAGGAATTTTCTCTTAAGCACATTTGATGGGGAAAGAACCAAGAAGAGAGACCATCCGTGCCCGTGGAGCCCCTTCCTCTCCAAGCAACGCGGGAGAGAGGCAAAGAGGAAGAAGAACGGGAGGGGGAGCCGTTGGAATTCCCCAGGAAAACCGTTTCCTCCCGCCCAACTCGCCCCTGAGAATTGCTGGTGATACAAACTTTCTCTGATTCCCAACTCCCCCCCACACCGTGTCTTAGTAACTGTAGCCTCGTCCCTGCCCTTTCTCCTACCAAGATCCACATCTCTAAGGAGAAAAGAAACAAACAGTATTCTCTTCTGTAAATCTGTAATGTATTGTTGATGTCCGTAACTCTGGTGTAATCTCTGTCTGCTCCTAATCCTTGCTGGAGTGTCTTGTCCGAGGGTCCGGGGAAAGTTCTAAATTCACCCTCTCGGGGAACAAGCGTCACTAAAGCCACTTCTCTCTCTCTCTGTCTCTCTCTTTATTTCTCTGCCAACTCGAGCAGCGCAAAACCTGGGCTTCAGCCTGTAGTCAAAGTCTCTTGGAACCAGTGAGAAGCGGGGAGAGCCAGCCTCGGCTCCCCTTGAGAAAGTGTCTTTCGATGGCTCTGACGTGGCTGGGGGGAGGAGAAGGTGCCCTTGCGTCGCCAAGAGGGACCGTGAAGAGCCACCAGCCCTGAACTTGAAATTCCCTCTCACGGCTGAAGTGATGGCGCCCAAAGGTGGGCACTCAGCCAGGGGGTCCCCCCAGTCGCAGGTACACCCCAAAATAAGACTTACCTCCGCATTTTCCCAGCGCTAACAGTATCTGAGAGTGACCTCGTCACAGGCTGGCCATACCTCTCAGAGAAGTCGGTTTTTCTGTTTCGAAAAACGTGTGTGTGTGTGTGTGTGTGTGTGTGTGTGTGTGTGTGTACACACACACGGGTTTTAGCAAATTGAGTCTGATTCCTTTTGTAATACAGAAAGACATCTGAAGAGTCTCATTCTTGATCGTCATCACGGCTGGTATTTTTGCTCCTTTTCATTTTCTCTCATGGCCCCTGGGGCTGGTTTTTCTTTGTTTGATTCCATCCACTTTGCTGGGGGTTGGGGGGCGTGGAGAAAGACTCTGGGGTCTGGCTTCCTCCTGCCAGCACTCCTGTGACCCTCCTCACTCCCTATATTTCTCCCCTTTGTGGTTCTTAGGACTCCGGGGGTGAGGACCGGGAAATCGGGGAGGGGGGGTCTCGAGGGTTCGAAATCAGAATGGCATGTGGGCAATTGGCCTCTTTCCCCTCACCCCCTCCAAGGAGCTGAGAACCTAAAATCTCATGGAACTGAGTCTGAACTGTGATCCCCGAGCCTTAGAGCTGCCCCCGTGCCCTGGCACTGCCTGTGTCCCTGCCCCCGACGTACCAGCCGACGTACCGTCCGCTGGATCTAAAGGCCAGAGCAGGCCTTCTAGGGACTCTGGTAGAAAGCCCCTGGCCTTAGATCTCGCAGCTTGAAACCAGCTTCTCCTGCAAAGCATTGTCCTGGATTCCATCTCCCCCACCCCCCCCACACTCACACACACACACACACACACACACACACACACACACACACACACACACACACACACCTTTCCTTTCCATTCCAGCCGCCGGGCTCCACAGAGCCAGAGATGGCAGCAAGGGCGACAGTATTTTTCCAGCTCCCTCGCTCCTGAGCCCTAGAGGAGTTTCTGCACTGTCCCATAATCAACTCCACTAGGCTCTCGCCAAGCTCAGGTGAGGTGAGGGCATCTCAGAAAAAAGGGGTTCGCCACAGGCAGCGACACTCCGTCCACTCACTGCTGGGACCTGGATCGGGCCAGGAAATAGCTCCCACTCATTTCTGTCTTCCTGTGCCCCCTGGGCTCCGTCCAGATCAGAGATCTAAGCCTCGTCAGGATTCCCAATGACAGATCCGGGTTGGATCCATCCCCAGGGGAAACCAACCCAAAGAGGAATCTATTATTCTGGACCAAGATCCGAATCCATCTCCCCCTCGTTCCTGGACATCTGGCTTGAATCGGGGCCAAATGAAACAGACTGATCCTTTTTAACAACTTCTGCCCCAAACCCACGACAGAACAGAAACAGTTCCCCGGGGTTGCTAGTCTGTCTCGCTGCCCAATTCTGGCGGCTCCTGTCCTGGAGATGTCTCCTTCTAGAAAAAAAAGAGCAGGGTGGTTTGGGTTTCCTGCCACACTCTCTCCCAACACGGTCGCAATCTGGAATTCCTCCTGTGAGCCCAGAATGCCAACTTGCAGGGAGGGAGGGAGGGAGGGAGGGAGGGAGGGAGGGAGGAAGGAAGGAAGGAAGGAAGGAAGGAAGGAAGGAAGGAAGGAAGGAAGGAAGGAAGGAAGGAAGGAAGGAAGGAAGGAAGGAAGGAAGTTGTGAGCAGTACCCCAAGCTCCCCACTACATCTAGCTCCTTCCCTCCCTCTGAAGACCCTGAAAGACCTAAAGGCCCCGGACAGGGGAGTTGGGAGGGTCAGAGTCCTGCTGATACCTCACTTTCCAGGGCTGTTGCATCTCTGGAAGTTTCTCTTGCCTGAGATCAGCGTGGTCATCCCTGTCAGCTCCAGGGAAGGAGGACCCTCACCTCCGTGGTTCTTCCTAACAGGGACTAAGTGCCCCGTGGGGTCGTGAGCTCGCTGCAGCTGGGGGGATGCACGGGAGGTGAGGGGGGCTCCAAACGGATGCTGCCGCGGGAACATTGCAGGGCGAAGGGTCTGAACCCCGTGGTGATGCATGCTGTGTGTGTGTGTGTGCGTGTGTGTGTGTGTGTGTGTGTGTGTGTGTGTGTGTGTGTGTATTTCGGGATGTGGTTTGAGCATCTGGGCAGAGGCTCAAACCCTTGAGGCGAAGACAGAGAACAGAGTTAGCGGGATTTGGAATTTGTATACCCTGGTCCTCTCGGTGCCCTGTCCTGGACACACTAATCCGGCCTACTAGCCGCCACTGCCCCGAGCACCCCCGAGGAACCACACCGGTGAGGACGAGGCTCATGCCACTCTCCCAGAGCCACCCCGGCCTGTGGAGTCTCTGGCTGGTCACCTCCCAGTGCTGTGGCCATCGAGGGCCTGATTTTATCAGCACTTGGTAAAGAGATGCCGTCATCCCTCGCCCGGAGCCAGCGCCTATTGCACCGGCTGCCGGGCCAGGGCGAAGGGCGCCACCCCCGCAGGGCTGCTGCTGCTGCTGCTTCCTTCCTGGGAAATAACACAGGAAGTCCCGCCCAAGACCTCGAGAGGCCAGCACCCAAGGAAGCAAATCCAAAAGGGCCCAGAGGGTGATGACCCCTGTTTTCCAGCTACACACGCCCGAGGTCACCCCCAATCTGCAAAAGAGCCCCCCACCCACCTGCCTGCTCTCTTCCCTAGCATCCGGGTGCGGCATTCTCCAGAGAAAAACTTCGACATAAACAGTTTCAAAGCTTCCCCTCCCCCGCCCCCAGTTGTAAGAGGTGATCTGAGAGTTCCTCTTCAGGGTGACCCCAAGACCAGACAGTCGTAGGTGACTGTATTAAAGGTGAAACGAGATGAGATTCGGATCAACGGGCTGAGAGACTTCTTTCTCCCAAACCAAAGTGAATCCAAAGCCGGCCCGAAGTCCCCCTTGGAGGCTCTGCCCTGTAGGAAGGGGCTTTCTTGGGGGTCTGCATGACAGGGCAATTCTGGGCAATGCAGGAAACCCCCAGCTGCCCCAGAAGGATGCCCCCCCACTTCCCGCATCCGAGGGTGTCAGGCTTGGAAAGGGGATGGGAAACTCAGGAGGTGCTCAGTGGAGCTGACTCGTAGCTTCCAGATCTTTCCTCGGGGCTGGGGTGCCCCCCTGCCGGGGCGTGATATCTCAGCCTACAGTGCGGTGAGGAGGTTGAGCACGGAAGGGCAGACAGAGATTTCTGGGCTGGACACCGGTTCCTGGGCAGCCCCGTCTACATCTGACCTCAATCCGGGGCCAAGAGTCGGGAACACCATTCTCTGTGCCAGGAACTCAGGGTTCGTCCCTGGCATGTGCCCTTGGCACACCCGTGTTTGTTGGGATTTGGAGGGGTCCGGTGTGGTGGTGTTGTCTGGTTGTGTGGATGTGGTCACGTGGACTTCTGAGTGAGCGAACGAAAGAGGAGCTTATCGGCCCTTATCTGGGATGGAAAGAGGCCCCGGGCCCCAGGCACCCCCCAAAGAGCCCCACTAATGCCTCAGTCCTTCAGCTCATCCTGGCACCAGCACGGCATCCAGACTGGCACCGTGCACCCCCGGTACCCACAGGCCTCAGCGCTCTGAGAATTGCACCTGCCAGAGTCAGGGAGCAGCCTGGTCTCCATCCTGTTCTGTCCTGCACGTCCAGCCTCACGTATTAGCTGGTCACTCACAGCCCCCGGGACGCCACCAAATGGCTCTCCAATGGGCTCAGCTGGGGGGCGCAGGTCGGGGTCTCCTCAGGGCTGGAACTTGCCGAGACAGGGACGGGGGCGCTGAAATCTGAATCCCAGACCCCAGACCCCAAGCCAGGACTCCAGCTGGAAAGAGAAGCCAGCCTGCCTGCCTGCCAGCGCCCCGAGCCAGTGGCCACCCCCCTCAGAGCCCCCCCTCAGCCGCCCCGGCCGGCTCCGTCAAGGCTCCGTCAACCGAGCCAATCCGCCTCTCCCAGGATCCCATTGTGGGGAGGGGCCTTTCCTGCCGGCAAAGCCATTCTGATCCCCACACCCTTCCAGGGGCCAAGCCAGTCACATTAGCCATAAATGACCCGTGTCCTTAGCCGCTCTTTTCTTGGGGTCCCCCTTCCTGGGTCCTGTCCACCTCCGGTCAGATGTCTCTAATGTCCTTCCTGTGAAAGGTGAACATGAGTATTGTGCATGCATGCGCATGCGTGCACGCACACACACACACACACACACACACGCGCGCGCGCGCACACACACACCAAAAACCAAACAACACAAGTGTCTTTTTCTGCATGTGATGAGATGACATTGTGACCTCCAGCTGCTGTCCTGTCTTGTAAAATATGTCCAAATGTTGAAGAATTTCTAAGCAAATGGTCCCTTACTGAAGTCTGCAGAGTTCAATAAAAAGGTATGGAGAAAATCAGCCTGGTCGTGTTTGCTCTCATTTGCTGGTGGCCTCAGAGGAGCGTGAAGGTCATGGGGGAAGGAGGGAATGGGTGGGGGGGGGGGGCTGGGGACCTGGTGGAGCATGTCTGGCTGTTTTCCTTATATTCTGCCTTATATTCTTGTTTTGTTTTGTTTTTTGCTTTTTTGGGGTCATTCCTGGCTCTGCACTCAGGAATTACCCCTGGCGGTGCTCAGGGAACCATATGGGATGCTGGGAATCGAACCCGGGTCGGCTGTGTGTAAGGCAAACGCCCTACCCGCTGTGTTATTGCTCCAGCCCCATCTGCCTTATATTCTTTTAAGACTTAAATATGTATCAAGGGAGACGTCCTGGGGCGGAGTGGGAATCCAGCCGGGAGGGCGTCTGCCTTGCACGCGGCCCACCCAGGTTGGACCCCTGGCACCCTATATATAGGGCCCTTGAGCCCCTCCGGGAGTGATTCCTGAGTGCAGAGCCAGGAGCAACCCCTGAGCATCACTGGGCGTGGCCAAAAATCAGGGAGAGAAACTCCCCGCCTGCCGCGGACCCCGGCGCCTCTGTCCTGAGAGGCCGGGCCAGCGTCCCTGACCCTGCCAGCACGGCCTTGGCAGACGCGCACAGACATGTGCGCACTGGCCAAGCGGCGCCTGCGTGCTCACGTGATCCGACCGCACAGGGCGAGCCGCCTGCGCAGACGCGGCTCAGAGACGCTGCGGGCGGGAACGTGGTGCACCCTCGTCCCCGGGCCCCGTCCAGGGCAGGCGCCGCTGCATTGGGCCAGCTCGGGTGTCCGGCCGCCCGGCGCGGCCCCTGCCAAGCTCCTGCCCTGACGAGTAGGGCCACCGCCTGCCCCAGCACCCACGGCTCCGTCTGCCCAGCCCCCGCCCGGAGCCCCCGCCCCACCCGCTGGCCCAGCCGAGTCTCCACGCAGGGGCAGAGGACACAGCAGTCTGAGCGCCCCAGCCTCCCCCAGACTCTGGGTTTGAGTAGAGCCCCGAGACCCCGTGTGGCCCCTGCGGCCTCTGGGATCCCCCTTCCCCGCCCTCTCTCTCCCAGGACCCTCCCACCCCAGCATCCTCCTCTTTGCTCTTCTCTGATATCCATTGTGATATCCACATTGTGATACACACACACACACACACACACACACACACACACACACACACACACTCACACACTCCTAAGAAAGCTGCCCCTTTCTCCGTCCCCCAGCCTGGCCAGCCCCTCAACCCTCTCCAACTTCTCTTTACTCTTTCCCCTAACCACTTCCCTCAGGCTCACTGAACACCCCCGGTTTTCCAGTTCATGAAAGGACGTCTGCCCCAGGGCCTTTGCACTGACTGCTCCCTCTACCTGCCACATCTTTTCCGAGCAAGCTCATGGCTCACTCCCTCACCTCCTTGCGGTGCCACCTTCTCAGCCACCCGTTTATCTGACAGCAGCATTCATAACAGCAAACACTCCCTCCCCTCCCGCCCCTCCTCTGCCGAGCTCTTCTCCATACAAATTATCATCTCACACACTGTTTTATTCAATTTACTTTCCTTCTTGGTTCCCTCCCCCTAAAAGAACATGAATTTGAAAATAAAAAGCAAAGAAAGGGGGCTGGGCCCTGAGCACAGCGGGGAGAGCGCAAGGCCTTGCTCCAGGCCGACCCGGGTTCCATCCCGGCACCCGACATGGTCCCTCATACCCTGCCAGGAATGATTCTGAGTTGCAGAGCCAGGAGTAATCCCCGGACATTGCCCGGTGTGCACCACCCCCCTACCCCACCTGGCAAACACACACACACACACACACACACACACACACACAGTAAGGACTAAACATCACTATCACTGTCATCCCGTTGCTCATCGATCTGTTCGAGCGGGCACCAGTAACGTGTCTCATTGAGAGACTTATTGTTACTGTTTTTTGCATATCCAATACGCCACGGGGAGCTTGCCAGGCTCTGCCATGCGGGCGTGATACTCTCGGTAGCTTGCCGGGCTCTCCGAGAGGGGCGGAGGAATCGAACTCGGGTCAGCCACGTGCAAGACGAACGCCCAACCGCTGTGCTATTGCTCCAGCCCAAGGACTAAACATAAATAAATAAATAAATAAATAAATAAATAAATAAACAGAACCAAATATCAAAGACTGGCACAACTAGAAGAGGTGAAGCATCCACATCATAGCATCCCTGAAGAAAGAGGAAGGAACAAGAGAGCATCTGACGCAGTGATGACAGAGTGCTTCCCCAAAACTAATGCCCAACACCCTCCCGGGACACTCAGAAAACACTCAACAAGACAAGTGCAGAAACAGGAGAGGAGGGGCACACATCTCCTAGGCTCATCTTATTTTTTTTTTTTTTGGCTTTTTGGGTCACACCCGGCGATGCTCAGGGGTTACTCTGCCTCATGCACTCAGGAATCACTCCTGGTGGTGCTCAGGGGACCCTATGGGATGCTGGGGGTCGAACCTGGGTTGGCCATGTGCAAGGCAAACACCCTCCCCACTGTGCTATCGCTCCAGCCCCAGCTCATCATCCTGAAAGTATAAAAAATTCAAATGGAAGGGGAAAGAATCACAAAAGAAGCCTCGGGGCCGGGGCGGGGTAGAGAGACCATGCAAAGAGCAAAGACCAAAATGACATTGACGTCTCTGGACCCGCACAGCAAGAGAGAGCAGCGACACAGTTGGAGGCTGGGAGAGAAAACCGCCAAGCTAGATTCTGTCCCCTGCAAAGCCTTCCTGAGGGCCCCAGGGAAACAGAGACTTTCTCAGGCACTGAGGGACCCTGCCTCACAAGAAATGGTTCCAAGTCCTCTGCAGAGGAGGAAGAGGATGGATGTCAGAAACCCGGGTCTGCGTCAAGGGAGAAAGACCAGAGAGAAGTGGTCAGTGACTTCTCTGGGCCCAGCTGGCCCGTCCTCGGGAAATAGCCACAGGGAGGGAATCAAGAGGCGGCCGCTCTCCTGAAACCCCTGGCCTGCGTGCCGGCCCCCGGGACACTGCCGCGGGGGCTCGCTGGTGAGACCATTAAGGGACTGTGAGTGTGTGAGCAGGCACGGGCGTGTGAGCGTGCGTGAGTGTGGGTGTGAGTGCGTGTGACTGTGTGTGTGAGGGTGAGTGTGTGCGTGCGCACCGAGAAAGGAGGAGACCCTGTCGCTGTGACTGGGGGGAATCTGCTAAGCGAGACGGGCCTGAGAGAGACAAATACTGTGTGACCTGGCTGGTCTGCAGAATCCACCCCCTGCCCCAAAAGAGAAAAACACAGTCGAGTCAGAGAGACAGCACAAAGGTTAGGGGGCCTGCTGTCATGCCACTGGGGCTCTGGCAAGGGTTCGAGTCCTGGCATCACACCTGGTTCTCTGAGCACCAGCAAGTGGGGCCCCTAAGCACCACTGGGTGTGGCCCCAAAACCAAACACACACACACATACACACACATATATATATATACATACACACATATGCATACACATATACACACTCACATGTTCACACATGTACACACATATACATACATACACACATATGCATACACATATACACACTCACATGTTCACACATGTACACACATATACATACATACACACATACACACATATACACACACATGCTGGAGTAATAGCACAGCGGGTAGGGCGTTTGCCTTGCACGCAGCCGACCCGGGTTTGATTCCTCTGCCCCTCTCGGAAAGCCCGGCAAGCTACTGAGAGTATCCTGTCCGCATGGCAGAGCCTGGCAAGCTACCTGTGGCGCATTATATGACAAAAACAGTAACAATTAGTCTCACAATGGAGACATTACTGGTGCCCACTCGAGCAAATCGATGAGGAACAGGATGACAGTGAAGTGACAGTGATACAACACATGCATACATATACACACACGCATGAACACACACATACACACACTCACACATATACACACATGCCACACATAAATACACAAATACACATATATACTCCCATATACACACAAACGCATACACATGCACACACATACACACACATACACACACATACATACACATACACACACACACGGGGTTCAACTCAAAAGGCAGGAAACAGACTAAAGGTTACCAGTTCTTGGGAGGGGGAAGCGGCCATGGCGGACACGGCCTGGAGCTTGCGTGTGTGAGGCATGAGCAGAGCGTGTGCTGCCGCCTGGAGGATTTGGGGAGGGCGCACCCAGTGACTGGACAGGCAGAGGACACTGCAAGTGCAAAGATCCTGAGGCACGAACAGAACAGCGGGGAGCTCAAGTTGGGCTGGAGAGGGAGGCAGGGAGGAGGGCGGTGGGCAGGACGTGGATGCGGCCAGCAGGCAGGGCCCACCTGGCAGCACCTGACTGGGAGTAGTGGGGCGCCACGGCGGGGGAGGGTGGTCCCTGGAAGGTCCTTGATTATTTAGGGTGGAGGGGGCAGGGAACACACCCAGCTCATGCTTGGGTGACTCCTAGCTCAGTGCTCAGGGGACCATGTGGTGTCAGGGATCACAGCCAGGGCACGCGGAGCGGAGCAGCACAGCCTTGGCTCCAGCACTCTGAGAGAACAGCCTCGCCCCCGCGAGCTGCCCCGGCTGGCCAGGGCGGCGTCCGCGCCCAGCCTGACCGCCCATCCATCCTTGTCTCGGCTCGCGGGGAGCCAGCCTCGAGCCCCATTAATCTAAGTGGAGCCTGCGCCGACCGTGCTTCCAAACGCGCCCAGCCACTCAAGACCTCCATTCCAGGAAATGTGAAATTTGTGTAATGAAAATTAAAAGAGAGACCGGGAAAGTGGTTTCTTAAGTGGCGGCTGCCCGGGCGAGGGAGCCGGGTCTGCGTGACTGGCAGGAGGCACCACCCAGGGCGGCGGCACCCATGACGGGCAGGGAGCGGGGCCAGGCGTCCGCCGCTGCTCCTCCCCCTCCTGACAAGAGCCAGGGGGTCACTCGGGTTCAGGACCACCCCTCTGCGCTGTGCTCAGACCTTCATACCCACGATGGTCTCTCCGGATTCTCCTGCCAACGTCACCGCTCTCTCCCCCACTTTCCAGATGGGGAAACTGAGGCTCAGACCAGCGAACTGCTTTGATCAAGGTCCAAGCAAATGTGACTGAACTGGAATTGAGCTCTTGTGACGGTGACGCCTCCCATCCCCACCCTGCAGACACGTCTCTCCCGAGTTCTGCTAACACGGAGCGGAAAAGAGGTGTGGGTTGAGAAGGGACCTGGGTTCGGAGACCCCCACGGCTGGACAGGCCCCTCGCCTTTGGAGCTTTGGTATCTGCTCCCTCGCCGGGGTCCATCCTGAATTCAAGACTCGAATGGAGAAATGCGGCCAGCACAGCAGTTCCTGGGCGCCCTCGGCTGTTCCAGAGGGCTGGGAACGGGGTCTCGTACCCGAGCACCTGCCACAGCCCCATGTGTGAGGCTCTGGACTCAATCCCGGGCACCGCTATAAAAAAAAAAAAAAAAGACTTGGGTGCCAAGCGATAGCACAGTGGAGAGGGTGTTTGCTTGCATGCAGCCAGCCCAGGTCCCATCCCCGGCCCCCCTAGGGCCCCCGAGCACCACCCAGAATGAGTCCTGCACGCAGAGCCAGGAGGAATCCCTGAGCATCGCCAGGTGTGGTGCCCCCAAACCAAAATTGATTAAATAAAAATAATCTGACTTTATTTTATTGTTTTCTTACATTATTGTGATTTGGTTAAAAAAATTATAATAGGGGCTGGAGCAATAGCACAGTGGGTAGGGCATTTGCCTTGCACGCGGCCGACCCGAGTTCGAATCCCAGCATCCCATATGGTCCCCTGAGCACCGCCAGGGGTAATTCCTGAGTGCAAAGCCAGGAGTAACCCCTGTGCATCGCCAGGTGTGACCCAAAAAGCAAAAAAAAAAAAAAAAAAAAAATTATAATAATCTGGATAATTTTTGTTGCTGTTTTAGACCCCACCCACAGGTACTCAGGGGTAATTCCCGGCTCTGCACTCAGGAATTACTTCTGCCGAGGCTGAGGGGACCGTATGGGATGACAGAGATTGGACCCTGGTCGGCCACCTACAAGGCAAGTGCCTGACCCGCTGTACTAGCACTCTAGCCCGATTAGGGCTTAATTTTAAAAATCGTCTTAGAGGTATGGCTGGATCCAGATGTCTAAAAATGTAATGAGAAATCTAATTTTCCTTCCTCACCGAACATCCTTTCATTAGGAGACTCAGGGCCTGGCAGTCATAGAACTAGAAACTGTGGCTGATAAATATTTTTCCCTCCAATAGGGCAGCTAAGTTCCCAGCACACAGCCTAATTAAATCAATTTGGGTGATGCTTACTTAGTCCACAGCCGCTGCCAAGAGTCAGAGGGATGGATGACACTGGGCACAGGCTGGTGCTGAGCTGGGCACGGGAGTGCAGAGGTGCCAGACTGGGCACCGCATCGACTGTGGGGGTCAGAGGGAAGCTAGAGTCCCTCAGGGGAAAAGTGGAGTTCTGGTCCCCGAAGGAATGGGTATGAGGCTGGCAGTAAGACCAGATGCTTTTCCTAGCATGTGGTAGGCCCCAAATAAATATATATTTGATTGAACAAGTGCCTGCCAATAGGATGGGTCTACAGATACCATGGAAATGTATGCAAATATATGCAAGCCCCTGGCAAGCCGCCAACACTCAATAAATCCTGTCTTAAAGGAAGTAAAGGTGCCAGGTTGGATTTAGAACACGGAGGCTGGGAGAAACCCCAAGAAAGGTTTCCGTCGCCCTGGCCTGCTCCTCCTTCCCTCCATCAGTGCCCTGGGGTGGGCGGGGCCAGGATGAGGAGAAGAGGACCAGGTACCCATGCAAACGGGGCACCAAGAATCTCACTGTCACTGTCATCTCGTTGCCCATGGATCTGCTCGAGTGGGCACCAGTAACGTCTCCATTGTGAGACTTGTTGTTACTGTTTTTGGCATATCGAATATGTCACAGGGAGCTTGCCAGGCTCTGCCATGCGGGTGGGAAACTCTTGGTAGCTTGTCGGGCTCTCCGAGAAGGGTGGAGGAATTGAACCCAAGTCGGCCGCGTGCAAGGCAAACGCCCTACCCTACCTGCTGTGCTATCACTCCAGCCCAGGAAATAAACACGCCCACTTATTTGTGAATTGTCTCTGTCTGCTTCCAAAGCATATTGCAGCTGAGTAGCTGCAAAGTCTGAGCTTTGAAAGGTATGGCTGGGACACAGATGGTCTTTACTAGCCAGTCCTTTCACTGTCACTGTCACTGTCATCCCGTTGCTCATCAATTTGCTCAAGCGGGCTCCAGTAACGTCTCCATGTGAGACTTGTTGTTACTGTTGTTGGCACATCGAATACGCTATGGGGAGCTTGCCAGACTCTGCCGTGCAGGTGAGATACTCTCGGTAGCTTGCCAGGCTCTTTGAGAGGGACGGAGGAATCAAACCTGGGTCAGCCGTGTGCAAGGCAAATGCCCTACCTGCTGTTCTATCACTCCAGCCCCTTAATAGCATCTTTTAAAATAAGCACGAAGGGACCAGAGCGATGGTGCAGCCTGGAGGATGTTTGCCTTGCACGCGGCCGACATGGGTTCCAACCCCACGGCCCAGATGGTCCCCCGAGCACCGCCAGAACTCTTGAGTGCAGAGCCAGGAGTAACCAGGAGCATCGCCAGGTGTGCACTCAAATGCAAAACAAAAGAGAAAGCAAGAAAATAAACACGAACCTCAAAATCTGCGATCAAATATTCAGGTTTTTAATAGAAACAAATTCACACACGGGCCGGAGACTCACGTTCCACGCTCCGGACACTGACCGCTGGGGGCATGTCCAGGGCTGCGTTCAGAAGGATTCACAGGCCGGGCCACGGGGCCTGGTATCGCCCCGACCCAGAAGGGCCTGTGGAGCCCGGGGCCCGCGGGAATGGCGGCCTCCGTCACACAGGCTCGATCTCCACGAAGGGGAGCACTGCTGTGTGAGAACACACATGTCCCTCCAGTGTGGACACGCAAACCCCTCCCTCAGACAGGGGTGGGAGTGCCTGCCACAGCCCCGACCTGCCCCCACCCCCCTGCCTCACGTCTGTGGCCCTCGCTCACCCCTCTGTCTCGGGTCCTGCCTCCCCCGTCTGGCCCCACTGTCTCAGGGACACCCCCACTCTTTGTTTTGTTTGTTTGGGGCCACACCTCACAATGCTCGGGATTACTCCTGGCTCTGTGCTCTGGGATCCCTCCTGGCAGGCGGGGGGAACATACCAGATGCCGGGGGATCAACCCTGGCCGGCCGTGTGCAAGGCAAACGCCCTCCCTGCTGGACTATCTCTCCGGCTCCGGGGCCCCCACATCTTCACCTCCTCCCACTTTCTAAAATTGCAGAGCACCCCCCACACACAGTCTGGCTCCCGGCTTGGCTTTACTTCCCCCCAGTGCTGGGGACCATCTGCCGTGATTTGTCTTTTTGTTTTCCCCTGTTCTGCATGGCGCCCCACCCGCAGCAGACGGGGCAGGGTCTGCCTTCGGTGAGGCAGCCCGAGCTCGCAGCCTCTCGGCACTGCAGTGCCCACTCGGGTGCCCGAACTGTCTGTGGGGGGACTTGAAGGCCAGGGCGGCACCCCCAAGCCCAAGGGACACCAAGTTTCTACTCTCCCGGCTGGAAGGCCACCTAGGGCAGAAGAAATAAATATTAAGTGTTTGAAATAGGGGCAAAAGAGCTAGTCCAGAGGGGAAGGTGCGTGCCGTGGGTGACTCCGGGTTGGTCCCGAGCACAGAGACTCAGAGACCCGGGCATCACAGGGTGTGGCAAAAAGAAAAAAAGGTTGGAACAACGCACTTGACCTTCGAAAGCTGTAACGTCACTGTCTCTGAACCGTCTCCCGCACTTGAGTCTGTCCCCGGGACAGAAGTTAGTTCATTGGTCCAACATGTCACAGGATTCAAACACAGCCACCTCGACCCCACTGACTTCTCTCCTACACACATGCAAGTACACACATGCACATGTATGCATATACACATGTATGCATACACACATGCATGTACACATATGCATGCATACACCCATGTACACATGTATGCATTCACACACACTCATACACTCCATGAACACACTCACATGTATTCACACACATGTGCACACATACTCTCACACATGCATGCACACATTCACATGTATGCATACACACACTTGCACAAATGTATGCATACACACAAATGCACATATATGCATACACACAAATGCACATACTCACACACATGCACACATGTATATACACATGCACACATGTATACATACACACATGCATACATGTATACATACACACATACGCATATGTATGCATACACATTCACCTACATGCACATGTATACATACACACACATGCACTCACACATGTGTATGCATACACACAGGTGCACACGCACTCACACGCACTTATTTAGCACGCCTAGGCCCTCCTGCCAGCAGCTCTCCCAGATCCTTCCTCAAGCCTGGATATTTGGGGTCCGCACGCCTCAGTGCCTCCCCACCCGCATTGTCCTCCCTGCACCCCCGCGCCCAGGCAGCCAAGCCTTCTTCCCCATGACGCAGGGAGCTGGAGGCTGTCCGTTGTCATGGCGACAGCTGCCAGGGCCTGTAAACAGCCCCGCCTCCCACCACCCGGCTGACTCCCTCCTGCCACCCTGAGGCTCCTCCCCAGCCTGAGTCCACACCCAGCTCGCTGAGACCAGGGGAGGGCTGGGAGGGTGCCCAAGGGCCTGCTTTCCAGGCGGTCCCACCCGGGGCCGGGACACTTGGATGCCAGGATCTGAGTCTTCCCCTCCCTTCCTGCCCTTGAAGCTGTGACCTTGAAGGGCCCTAGCTTTGGGCGGGTGTGCGGGGGAGGTCATAGCTCAGCCCTAGCACAATGGGCTGAGCGCACGAGGGTCTATGTGGGGAGTCCAGGCCCAATCCCTGGCATCACATGGGCCCCAGCACCGCCAGGAGCCGCTCCTGAGTGGCATTGGGTGCCCACAGAAATGAGCTCATGGGCTCAGTCATGCGTTCACCCTCCGCCCCTTCGGCTATCGAGCAGCTGCCGGCATCCAGCGCTCACCCGGACAGGGCGGACAGTGCTCTAGACAGAAAATGGTGCAGGCGGCCGGAGCCAGAGGGCAGTGGGAGGGCACCTGCCTTAGACACGGCTGACCCAGGTTCCATACCCCGAGCCCCGCCAGGAGTAACCCTTGAGCAAAGAGCCAGGAATAAATCCTGAGCACCACAGGGTGTGGCCAAAAAAAAAAAAGTTTCCCTCAAAATGGTGTTTTTTCCTCCAGTAGGGCAGCCTTGGCTGTAAACCCCTATGCTGCAGTGAGCAACAAAAAAGAACATTGGCAAGGAATGTTCTAGAGAGGATGGGAGGAAGGGAGCTCATAGCCAGCGACTGCAGAGGCTGCTGCCCACTCTGGCACGGGCATCCATGGACTCCCTGTGCCAAGTGAGGGAGAGGTGGTGAGTGGAATGTTCTAGATTCCGTATGAAGTAGTCCTGTCTTCAAACCAAGGGGAAAAGAGGCATCCTCATCACCATCACCATCACCATCATCACCATCACCATCATCACCATCACCACCATTATCACCATCATCACCGTCATCATGACCATCACCACCATCACCATCACCACCATCATCATCACCACCATCACCACCATCCTCACCATCACCATTGCCACCATCACCATCACCATCATCATGACCATGACCATGGCCGTCATCATCATTACCATCACCATTACCGTCACCATCATCAACACCATCACTATAACTGTCATGACCATCACCATCATTACCATCACCATTGCCACCATCACCATCATCATGACCATAACCATCATCACCATGGCCAGTACCATCATCATTAACACCAACACCGTCACCACCATCACCATCATTCTTATTATCATCACCATCACCATCATCACCATTATCATCATCATCATCGTGACCGTCACCATCATCACCATCATCCTGACCGTAAGTATCATCATCACCATCACCATCCTCACCATCACCATCATCAACACCAACACCATCACCATCATCACCATCACCATCATCAACACCAACACCAACACCATCACCATCATCACCATCATGATCCTGACCGTAAGTATCATCATCACCATCACCATCATCACCATCATCACCATCACCATCATCACCATCATCACCAACACCATCACTGTCATCACCATCATCACCATCACCGTTACTGTCATCACCATCATCCTGATCATCACCATCATATCTTCCTGACCATAAGGACCGTCATCACCATCATCACCCTGACCATAAGGACCGTCATCACCGTCATCACCATCATCACCATCACCATCATCACACCAACACCATCATCACCATCACCGTTACTGTCATCACCATCACCCTGACCACCACCATCATTGTCGGCCTGTCCAGTTCACAGGTGCAAAGCCAAGACGGAAAGCTACTTGTGGAAGGTCAAGTGGCCATCAGGCTGAAGGCAGGCCTCACCACCCGCCACGTGAGCCATATCCGTGACCCGGCACAGGGTCTCCCTGGGAGCCACCAGCCCCTGCCAGGAGCAATGAAAACAGCCGCCGGGCTGCACACGGGCAGGAGCCCCCACGACCACACATGGCGTGACGTTCCGGAATAGACATGCGTGTGACTCCTCCTGGCTTCCAAAAGCGCACTTGGCATCTGGTTTGAGGCGTTGGGCCGAGAAGGCCGTACTCAGCGAG
This sequence comes from Sorex araneus, assembly GCF_027595985.1. Taxonomy (NCBI): domain Eukaryota; kingdom Metazoa; phylum Chordata; class Mammalia; order Eulipotyphla; family Soricidae; genus Sorex; species Sorex araneus. Next base: position 131,925,461 of record NC_073306.1, on the reverse strand, counting down.
CAGCCAGGACCGGCCCGAGCCAGGGCCTCCCTGTCCGAGAGTCCGTAGGAAACTAAGACAGCAGGACCATGACGCAAGGGCGGGACCAGCATGAGCCCGGGGTGGGGTGACACTGCATGGTTGGCGCATGCATGGAGCCGGTCCTGCACCTGAGCCGAAGTTCTCTCTGAGCCTGAGGAAGAGAGGGGCCGAGAGAGGGGACAGGGTTAGGGCACTTGCCCCGCACGCAGCTGACCTGGGTTCCATCCCCAGCAACACACAGGAGCCCGCAAGCCCTGCCAGGAGTGCTCCCTGAGCACTGAGTCGAGGAGGAAGAGGATGGAATGTGGCACAGAGCTGTCTCCCCCTGTGTGTCCGACAGCTGTGGGCCCACCCTCTGCAGCCCAGCTGCGCAGAACCAAAGCTCCCACTACATAGTCACTTATTCCAGGGGGAGCACTCCCAGCAGTGCTCAGGAGTCTCCAGGCAACAGTTGGCAGTGCTCAGGGGTCAGGGATGAAATCAGGCTTGAGCACTCTGGCTGGAGAGTGTTGCCCTGCACCCGGCCCTTGCAAGCACCTGTCCCCTCTGCACTCCGAGCCAGCCACCCTCCAGCCGAGGCCCGTGGGGAGGAGCCGGGCGGAGACAGGACGGATCTGAGCGGGCCGGGAGGAAGATGAGAAGGGAGAGACGGACGCTGCGAGAAGAAAGGAAGGCCGGGGCCACAGGAGCCACCGCGGGCGTCTCTCAGCTCTCCGCCGAGCTCGTGTGGGACTCGGGGAGGCCCCCCGGACTCCAGAGCACGGTGCCCTCGCTGGCTCCGCTCCGGAGATCCAATTACTAAATGCAGCCGCATTCTTTAAAAATGTCTTTCCTCTTATGTAAGGCAATAGTGACAAACGCCAGACAGATGGTGCTGTGACAAGCTTTTTAAAAGTTGATTAGGAGCTCATCTTTCAGAATTAATGTATGGGCATTTAAATGAGCCCGGGTCGGCCACAAACACCCATGGAGAATCCACCGGGACAAACGCCCGCTTCCCCTCCTGCCCTCCCGCCCCGGAATCAATGGACGGGACCCGGGGAACCAGCTGACTTGTGGGCCTGCCTTTGGGTTCTACCCCGGGGCCCTGAAGTCAGACCCTCCTCTGTCTTACAAAGCCCTGGAGCAGGCCGAGGGGCTGGTGCAGGGAATCGAACCCGGGACTCCCTTCCTGGACTGAGCACAACCCCCTCCCCCCTTTGCTCTGTTATCCAGACTTTTTCCAATTTTTGTGTCATCCTCAGAGAGGCGACCCTCTCTCCGGGAGGGAAGCGGATTAGTCACGAGTCATGTCAGATGCTCCCGGAGCCTGTCCCCCACCCCCCACCCGGCTCCCTCCCTCCTCGGCTGGAGGATGAGATCATTCCGTCAGAGCCAATTATAGCTGAGAGCACTGAGGCTGTGCAAACAGAGTGGGGGCCCTTCCCTGCCTCCCCTCACAGGCTGGGCCCTGCCGGGATGGATGGGGACAGGAGGGCCGGTGTCCAGCCCCCCTGCCCCCCCCCCCCGTGTCGTGTCCGGTGTCCAGCTTCATAGAGGCCGCACATTCCTCGGCCCTAGCTCGGCCCTGTGGGAGCCGGGGGCAGGGCAGGCCTCCGTGAAATCTTTGGACCCCGGAAGCTCCACACTGGGTGAGCCCCGACATTAGGCCTGGACCCCTGAGGAAACGGGGGGCTCGGAGTGAGGAAGGGGCTTGCTGAGGTCAGACGGCAACTCGGAGGTGGAGTTGGATGGCGGTCCTGTGCCTCTGGGCCTCGGGGGCTCCTGGGGTCCCCGAGGGAATCCAGGTCTTCCCCGAGCCCCCAGGAGTCCTCTGCAACCCACGGTTCCTCGGGGTCAGCAGAACTGACCCCTACCGAGAGGGACACACCTGGCGCAGCCCTGCCCACCCGACGTGCCCGATCTCCACCCGAGGGGCTCAGAGGCGAGTGTGTGAGATGGTACATGGCCCCCCGGGAAGAGTCCCCTCCTCCCCGTGAGGCGGGCAGGGAGGAAGCCGGGCGCCTGCCCAGCCGTGGAGGCAGCGGTGGGGCCAGAGACCGAGGGCGGGGCCAGGGCACTTGCTTGCCATCGCCAGCACCACATGCAGGGGCTCCTGAGCACTGAGCCTGGAGTAAGCCCTGAGCACGGCTGGGCGAGGCCCCCAAACAAAAGCAACACTGAAGCAAGTCCCGGAGAGCAGGACCAGGGGGCCTGGGGCAATGGCCCCAACCTCCCAGGCCCCGAGTCCAGCCACGCCTGAACCCGAACCCCAGCCCCCGGCTCCCCTGCCCGGGATATTTCACTACGTGAGAACTTGAGTTTGCTGCTCTTATTTTATTCTTTTTGCTTTTTTTTTTTTTCTTTCTTTAAGTGCCAGGATCCAAGCCAGGCCTCCGTCCCCAAAGGAGCTCAGCGGGCCGGAGCTCATCATGTTTGCCCGCAGGAGAGTCAGGGGGTCCCCGGAACCCACCGCCGTCAGGAGCAGCGCCCAAGCGTGGAGCTGGGAGTTGCGGCCAAATTAAAAAAAAAAAAAAAGCAACCTGCAGAATGTCCAAGGCTGGGCCTGTGCTGCCGAGTCCTGCCACAACCCCCCCCACCAGCCCCGTTTGCCAAGGCGGTGGGTGGAGCTGAGGGTGGTCCCGGCCCCCCAGAAGGAAGGCGGAGGCTCGGCCGTGAACCCCACCCTCAGTGCCTCTCAGATCCTTTCCATTCCTGTTGTCGTTGCTGTTGTTTGTTTTGGCGCCACACCCAGGAGCCACTCCTGGCATTGCTCAGGGGACCCTATGGGGCACCGAGGATCGAACCCAGGTCAGCTGCGCGTCAAGCAAACACCCTCCCCACTGTCCTGACCGATGCAGCCCTGACCTTTCCCCCTCTCTAACTTTCCTTTCCCGGGTAGGCGGGGAGTCGCACCTGCACTCAGGAATCACTCCTCGCGGTGCTCAGGGACCCGATGGGATGCCGGGGTGGAACCCGGGTCGGCCGGGCGCAAAGCAAACGCCCTCCCCGCTGTGCTGCCCCTCTCCCCCCTTTTTTAACTTCCTATTAAATTAGTTTTAATTTATTTAATTAGTTTGTCTGCCACCCCTGCGGGCAGGCGCGTGCTCGGGGCTCGCTCCTGGCGGTGCTGGAGAACCTCGCAGTGCCAGAGTGGGACCTGGTCCCCGTGTGCGGAGCCTGGGTTCAGCGTGTTGCCACGTCTCTCTGGCCCCGGCTATAGGGCTGACAGGACCGCAACCCTGGCCTGTCCCCAGACAAGCCTGGGAGAGGACCCAGGGGATGTCCCCCGTGGTGCCTCCCTGCCGCTGGCCATTGGCTCTTCCTCTGGCCTGCCCTCCAGTCACACGCTTTGCTGGTCCAAGGTCCTGGGTTCGAGCCCTGGAGGCCTCTCCCCCACACACACTTGTTTGTAATTAGATAAAAGCGAATGGGGCTCACTCTGTAGGGGCCGATGGTATTGATGAAGAGCAACAGAACAGTATTCTCTGTGGCCTGGGACACAAGAAAGATAGTAGCTAAATGATTTCCATGTGAGGGGCCGGAGAGATAGCACAATGGTTAGGCCACTTGCCCTGAGCAAAGCCACGTGTATCACCCTCCAAAAAGAAAAGGTGGGGAGGGGTTAACCAGTTGTGGAACCAAGGACGGGGGCCCTGACTCCATCCCCAGCTGCTCAGTGGACAGAGAGCTTCACGCTCGCCACCCCTCCAGAGCGGGGGGAGCGGTGGCTGAAGGGCTCTGTGCAGGGAAATGCAGGTGCCACCCCGGTCCCAGCTGCCCCGCCAGGGACGGGAACCAACCGCTGAAAGCAGCCAGGAGATCGGCGGCCCTCGGGCCAAGCAAAGGAAGCAGCTGAGAGGAAGACAGGCCTGTCCGCAGGGAGCCGGGGAAGAGTGCGGAAGGAGGAAAGAGGGAAGACGGAGCTGAGGGGAGAAAGCCACAAAGGGAAGTGGCCACAGGGTCGGCCAGGCGACGGGACAGCGGGGAGGGCGCTCGCCTCCCTCGCTGCCGACCAGGGCTCAATCCCGGGCGCCCTGCATGGCGCCCTGAGCCCCGCCAGGAGTGATTTCTGAGTGCAGAGCCAGGAGCAACCCCTGAGCACTGCAGGGTGTGGCCCCCCAGCCCCCAGTAGAAGAAAGAATAAAAAGAACAGCACCGGGTTCGATAGAAGCACAAAACGCAGGTGGGCCCAGGGAGGGAGGAGCCCCTGCGATTTACAAATGGGGAAACTGAGGCCCACAGCGGAGTGGGGGAAGGTCTTAAAGCAGAACCAGGGTGCTGGAACGATAGCACAGCGGGGAGGGCATTTGCCTTGCATGCAGCAGACCTGGGTTCGAGTCCCAGCATCCCATAGGGTCCCCTGAGCACCGCCAGGAGTAATTCCTGAGTGCAGAGCCAGGAGTGACCCCTGTGCATCGCCGGGAGTGACTCCCCCCAAAAAAAACTAAATAAATAAAAGCAGAGCCAACTGCAACTAGTCCCAGACGCGAGAGGAGCCCAAGAGCTCAGCCTTGGTTCCTTCAGGCCCAACTTTTCCGACAAGGCGCAGTCAACGGCGCCCCCTGCTGGAGGGAACGCGGCCCGCGCAGGGGCCCGGGAGCGCGCGGGCGCTGCTGCCCCCTGCTGGCCGCAGCCGCCGAGACGGGCACGCGCCCAAGGTGGGGGGCCAGCTCCTGGCACGACCACCCTTCCTGGGGCATCGGTCTCTGCCCGGAACTCTCCCTCTCCCAATTTCTCCTCCCCTGTGGGTGGTTTCGTGGGGGGACCCCCTGCCCCATCCACGAGGGTGCAGACCCCCAGACATGTGTCCCTGGGGTGGGGTCCCCAGTTCCCAGCCACACGATGGGCCCCAGGGGAGGGGGGGTCTCTAGAAATGACCGCACCCCATAACTGGATGGAACCGTCTGCAAGCAGTGGGGCCGCGGTGGGCAGTGGTGGGCACCCGGACACAGCAGGGAGAGGCCGGCTGCGAAGGGCGGGTGCACGGAGCAGGGGCGGGGGGTGGGGGGCAGGGGAGGGTCGTGCACCAGAAGCAATGCAGTTCACAGCCTCCTTCCCGGTTCTGCTTTACTTTGGGGCAGTGGGCAAGGGGGGCTGGGGCCACACCCACTGTGCTGGGGGTTACTCCTGGCCCCTGATGGCCCTGGGGGACCCTCTGCAGTGCTGAGGATGGAACCGGGTCAGGTGCGAGGCCAGTGCCTGACCCCTGTGTGATCTCTCTGGCCCTTCTCAGTCCCCCAAGTCAGTCACTGCCTCACAGCTGGGCCAAGCGGAAGTGAGTTTATGGCCGTGAAGGGGATGCAAACTCGCCCACACCCCTTGTCACTGTCCCAGTTAAGCCTTCGCTCTTTCCTGGATTTCTCTTTTTTGCTTTGGGGCCACACCCGGCGATGCTCAGGGGCCACTCCTGGCTCTGCACTCAGCAGTCTGCACTCTGCACTCCTGGAGGTGCTCAGGGAGCCCTATGGGACGCCGGGGATCGAGCCCAGGTTGGCCCTGAACGAGGCAAATGCACCATCTCCTCACCGCACTATCACTCGGCCCGTCTTCCTGAAGTTTCCTCAGGTGCCTGCTGTGTGTCGGGCACCGCCCGGAGGCCGGCCCTGACACCACCTTGCTCATGGCCTGTAAGGCGGACGCAGGGTGCAGGGCGCCCACCCAGTCTCTGCCCGCACCGCTAACACAGACCCGCAATCCTCTGGCGTCACCACAAACCCTCACCCCGCACTGTCCTTCTCGGGGGCACAGTGGGGGGGGTGAATATAGAGTCAGATCCTGTCACGTGTCTGTCATTCCCCTTCATGGGCAGGAGCCTCTGTGTGAGCAAGGCCCTGAGTTCGATCCCCTGTACCACATGACCCCCTGAGCACCCCTGGGTGTTGCCCTGGTGACCTCTAAGCACCACCAGAGTGACTAATGCCCCCACAGTGCTGGCGCCAAACAGCATCACATACTCCAGTCCCCTGAGCACTGTGAGGAGAGTCCTCTCCCCACAGACATGTCCTGTGAATCCCACAGTATACAGAGGAAGTGCCCAGCCCCAACACGACTTGCCAGGGGTGACACGGGCCCTGTGCACGAGCGCACTCACACACACATACACACATGCACATACACACATGCACACACATACACATGTGCACACACACAAGTGCACATGCACATATACGCATGGACACACACATATGCATATGCACACATATGCACTCACACACATGCCTACACACACACAAGCACTCGCATATCCACACGCGTGTGCACATATGCACATGCACACACAATGCACGCACACACATGCACTCACACACATGCACACACACAGCAAACACACACACATGCACACACAAGTCACACTCACGCACAGCTTTCTCCCCTGCCCTGCTGCTCTGCTGAGCATGAGAACACACGCAGACGCTCCCGGGGCCTTTGCGCTGCTGCTCCCTCTCTCACACATGTCTGTGCCCCCCCCCAGCCTTCTCTGGGTCCCAGGGGATGGACGACGTCCCACCTGGCCAGGGCCGATGTCCCTGCCGCCAGCCCCTGCCCGGCACTCCTGTCTCGTCCACCCCCTCCCTCTCGTTCTCTGCTGACGGAGGAGCAGCACTCCGAGGGTTGCTCCCTTCCTCCCTGGAAGAGCAGCGGGAGCAGAGACCTCGAGCGAATGACCGAGCACCGAGCGCGGCTGAGAGGAGGCCGACCGCTGAGGCCCCCAATGCACATGGCCACGAAGGCGGGGCTGCTGCAGCGGCCCACGAGAGACAGAGACGGGACAGAGACAGAGACATCAGGACAAGAAGTGTTCCCAGGAGCCAGAGCGATAGGACGGCGGGGAGGGCGTTTGCCTTGCACTCCGCCAGCCCAGGTTCAATCCCCGGGAACCCACAGGGCCCCCCAAGCACACCAGGAGTAACCCCAGGGCATTGCCAGGTGTGCCCCCCCAAAAAAAATTAAAACAAAAAAATTTTTTAATGAGAAAAAAGAAACGGTCTGGACAGAGTTGACCGGACTGTGGGTAGTTGCGTGTGCCCGCAACTCCCCCCGTCTCTGCTCCCGGGGGCTCCCCTGCTGACCCTGCTCTTCTTCTGCCCGTGCTCCTGTGCTCATCAGGGCCGGGACTGACCGTGGGCCAAGGAGAAAGCAGCTCAGGGGCACCCAGGCCGGCAGCCAAGATCTGGGACACCCGGGCCCAAGGCCAGATGCCCGAGAAGGCCAGATGCCCAGCCCAAGGCCAGATGCCCGGCTGAGCTCAGAGACGTCCACTCGGGCAGGAGAGAGCAGGTCCTTCTTCTAGCAACACCGGGGCTGGAGCAAACGGGGTCAGGAGGAGAAAAATGGATGCCAGATGACCTCTCGCATCAGTGGGGTATGAGGAGCACAGGGGGGAGGGGGTTCCTGAACTGCTTGAGCCTCTGGATCCAGCCACACCTGAGTGTGCCCTGGAATTTGGATGAGGTCAGCCACACGCTTTTGCTCGGTGCCGTCATGTGAGTGGGGTTTCCTGTCGTGGGACCCAGAGAAAGTCCTGACTGACCCCAGAGGGAGAAGGTGTGAGAGAAAGACTGAGCTTCCCCCAGCCTGCCTCCTGCGGACCCCACACGGGCGCTTGGAGGGGCCCCCTCGCAGTGCCCAGCCACCCCGGGACATCCCCAGGGATTGTTGGCACTCGGCGCCCTATGGACCCCCGTACTCCACACAGCCGGCCCCTCTTCCTGGGTGGCCCTGGGCGCCCCATTCCTCGGCCCCTGAAGGACGCCCTCCTGAAGCTCAGGGAGGGAAGCCTGGTGGGTTTAGCACTGCAGCTGCAGTGCTCAGCTCGGCCGTGGCCCCGGAGAGGGGGGTCCTGGGGAAGCTTCTAGCAGCCTGGTCTTCAGCTCCCCACAGGCGGAGCTTCCCCCCCAACACCCCCTCTGCTGGGCACCAGGACCCTTCCACGCCTGAGGCTGGGCCCCCCTTGGAAGACCCCCGGACTGTCCTTGGCACCCCCAGAGACTTCTCCGCTCCGCTTCTCCTCGGCGTCCACCCCTCGTTCCTTCCTCCCAGAAGCCTTTGCTAAGCCCCCAGGGCCATGCTTGCCCCTCTGGGATGCCCTGTACGTGGCCAACCTGGGTTTGAACTGCGGCACCCCTTAGGGCCCCCGAAGCACCACCAGGAGTGACCCCCCGAGCACAGAGCCAAGAGTTAGCGCGAGCACTGCCAGGTGTGGCGCCCTCCTACCAAAAACAGAAAAACAAAAAACTGTCAGATGGGAGAAGAGATGGTCCAGAGGCACTTGCCCTGTGAGCAACCAATGCTTGATCCCCGACACCCCACCTGGTCCCAAGCCAGGAGTGATCCCTGAGCAAAAAAAAAAAAAAAAAAAAAAAAAACAGAAAAAAGAGCAAAGGATTTCCGACAACGAATTGATATAAATATAAGCCTATATGAGATCTGCCCTCGTGGTTATACAAACATTGCCATATAAACTATCTGCTATGTAAATACATATATGGTACGTTAGACTATTCTAGAAACATTGTGTCTTATATGAACTCTCTGGGCTGGAGTGAGAGCACAGTGGGGAGGGCGTTCGCCTTTCACGCAGCCGACCCATGTTCGATTCCTCCGCCCCTCTCGGAGAGCCCAGCAAGCTACCGAGAGTATCCTGCCCACCCGCCCGCACAGCAGAGCCTGGCAAGCTCCCCATGGCGTATTCGATATGCTAAAAACAGTAACAACAAGTCTCACAATGAGAGACGTTACTGGTGCCCACTCAAGCAAATCGATGAGCAACAGGATGACAGTGACAGTGACAGTGATGAACTCTCTATGTGCCTGTGTATTATATGGGTTATTGGTCCATTCTTTTTTTATTTTTGCTTTTTGAGTCACACCCAGCGATGCTCAGGGGTCACTCCTGGCTCTGCACTTAGGAATTACCCCTGGCAGTGCTCAGGGGACCATATGGGACGCTGGGAATCGAACCCAGGTCGGCCGATTGCAAGGCAAACGCCCTACCCGCTGTGCTATCGCTCCAGCCCTATTGGTCCATTCTTGTCGTTGTACAGGTTCTCGAGTACTTGGGAGATATGTGATCGTTACATAGGGTGAGTGAGTATCTGTTCTCCTGCCAGTGGCATAGTCCAGCATTTCCTCTGTATCAGCCTTTCGGGCCACCCCGGCCATGTCCAGAGGCTACTCCCTGCTCTGTGCTCAGGGGTCACTCCTGGTGCTTCCAGGACTCAAATCCGGACCCGCCCCGAAGCCCCCAGACCCTTGCTAGGTTTCAGTGACCTGCACCTGCTCATCGGTCTCATTAGTCAAGTGGCAGCCCCAGGTCAGCACTGGACGTACTTTTGGTGGCGGCCCAAGAGGGAGGCCTGGGGTGACCGGGACGTTCTGGAGTTGTGGACACGTGTTTAGTGTTTTCCGAGCTCTGTACGCGTGTCCCACATGTGTGATACTCAGAGCCTCCCCTGGGCGCCTCCAGGCCAGCAGCCCCGCCCCCCATGCTGCCGGCGGACTCTGCGCTGTGGCCCCCTCAGAATGACTGAACCCAAAGGGCCTGGGTGCCTGGACTCTGGCTTCCGTCACAGCGGGGACCAGCGCAGCCCCAGCTGTCACCAGCATTGCCTCTTGCACCTGTCAGCTCGAGTCGGGCAGAGAGAGCCCCCGGGAGCCCCGATCCACATTCCCTAGAGGAGAGAGCCTGTTTTCTGCACCGTTGTTTTTTGTTTTTGTTTTTGTTTTGTCTGAAGTCTCCCCACAGCCCTCTGGGCTCAGCCTGTCCTCAGCTGGGCCCCGATTTCTGTGGGCACTCGAGGGTCCCCAGACTCCCCCCCACAGAGCAGTCTGTGAGCTTGAAGGGGCTGGTGCAGTCTCAAAGCCAAAGCACAGCGGGTAGGGCATTTGCCTTGAAAGTGGCCGACCCGGGTTCGATTCCCAGCATCCCATAGGGTCCCCGAGCACCACTAGGAGTAATTCCTGAGTGCAGAGCCAGGAGTAAACCTGAGCATTGCTGGGTGTGACCCAAAAAAGGCAAAAACAAACAAAAACAACAAGAACAAAAAACACCAAAGCTGAAGCCCTGAGCCCCTAGTGAAACGTTCCTTACTCGGGGGGCTGAAGCACAGCGGGGAGGGTGTTTGCCTTGCACACGGCTGACCCTGGTTCCATCCCCAGCATCCCTTATGGCCCCCTGAGCATCAGAGGAGTAACTCCTGAGAGCAGAGCCAGGAGTAAGCCCTGAGCATCGCCAGGAGTGACCAAAGAGGAGAAACCACTTGGTAGTCAGCACGTATTAAGGCTGCCCGAGTGCCGGGAACACGGGTAAGCAATGCCCAAAGGCGCCAGCCCTTCCCTCGCAGGCAGACAACTGGGACTCTGATTCCCGCAACCCATAGGATCTCCAGAGCCCCGCCAGGAGGGGTCCCTGAGAGCGGAGCCAGGAGTAACCCCCAGGGCTGCTGAGGGTGTGCCCGGGACAAATAAAAAGGGGGGGGAGAGAAAAGAAGAAGAGCCGACAGCCCTTCCCAGGAGAGAGGAACTGAACACTAGAATTTTTTTTTCTTTTTGGGTCACACCTGGCAATGCTCAGGGGTTACTCCTGGCTCTGCACTCAGGAATTACTCCTGGCGGTGCTCAGGGGACCATATGGGATGCTGGGAATCGAACCCGGGTCGGCCTCGTGCAAGGCAAACGCCCTCCCCGCTGTGCTATTGCTCCAGTCCCATGAACACTAGAATATTTAAAAGCCGCCACAGGGTCCCAGGGGGAGCTCCCAGGCGAGCACAGGGCAGGGCCATTCCTGACCCCTCACAGCCCCCCCAGCCCCGTGGGAGCAACCGGGAGCACAGAGCCAGGAGCAAGCCCTGAGCACCGCTGAGTATGGCAAAAATGAAATGAAATAAAATAAAATGACGTTTCAACCTGTGCCCCTGCTGGAAGAAAGGCCCAGCAGGATAAGAGTCAGAAGGGCAGGGAGAAGGGGCAGGCCTGCAGAACCAGGAACACCTGAGCAGAGCCCAGAATGGGCCCAAACTGGGTTCTGGTAGGGGGTGGGGGGGGTGGGGATCTGGGTGGATCCGTGCAAAGTCCCGGGGGCAGGATCAGGTTTGGTTGCTGGCAACGCAGGAGGAGGCCAGCATGGTCAGAGCGGAGCAAGCAGGGGGGACTGGGAGGAGGTGAGGGCAGAGGGTCCTGGTGAGGCTGGCACATGGGGCATGACTCTCAGCAGGGGGCTGGGCTCAAGTCTCAGCACTCAAGTCTTAGGGAGCCCCAAGCCCACACTCACAGTTGGGGGGGGGGGTGTTGCTGTCGTGTCCCAGAAACAAGCCCTGGCTTGGGCCTGGGGGGTCACTCAGCACCCAGCACCCAGCACTCAGCACTCAGCACCCAGCAGTGCTTAGGGCCGTGTGGGGCCGGAAACGGAGCCCAGGGCTGCTCATGCAAAGCTCCGCTGTCCCGGCCCCACTCTCCGGCCTCTGGGGGCGGGCAGAGAGGCCAGGGGGGACAGCCACTGCCCAGGGGCCAGGTCGAACAGGGCCCCACCAAGAAGGGGCCCGAGGAGAAATGAGCTTTGCCCCACTGGGAGTGTTGACAGAGGTGGGCGGGAGCCACAAGACCGTGGGGTGGCGCTTTCCCGGCCCACAGCCCACCCGTGTGGCCCCCGGCACCCCCTGGGGTCCCCTGAGCACCCCCAGAGTGATCCCGGAGTGCAGGAGTCAGCCCCAAGCACCTCAGGGGGTGGCCCAAATGCCACCACCACCACCACCACCACGTTGGCAGAGGGACTGGGCCGGCTGGCAGGGAGGCTGAAGACCAGCCTGGCCCCTGGCCCGAGCTCGCAGGCGGGCTCCACCCCGCACAGACTCCGGCTGCCACCAGCATCCCGTGAAGCCAGCCCCAGCCTGGGGCCGCGACACCCAGAGAGCCGTCATCACACCTCCCTGGTACCCCTCCTGTTGTGCAGGGGGTGCCAGCGCCCGCCCGGGGCAGGTCAGCTTGGCTGGCCACGTCCTTGACCCTGCTGCAGTCCGCTGTCCAGCTCGGTGCTTGAGCCCCGGGCCCTGGGGGAGTGCAAACAGGAGTTCGTGAAAACGAGGGGCAAGAGGACCACAGGCTGGCGTTGCAACAAAACACCAGCAGGTGGCAGTGTTTCTAAAAATAAAGCCCAGCCCACCTTCCCCACAAAGAAGAAATGAGATGGGGGGAGGCGGGAGGGCTGACCTGGGGAAGGGGCTGGCACAGCACCTCCCCTCGCTCACAGCTGACTCACGGTTCAAGCCCTGGCACCGAATATGGTCCCCAGAGTGATCCCGGAGTGCAAAGGCAGGAGTAAGCTCTGAGCATGCACTTCCCCAAAAAATAAAATTTGGGGGAGCAGAGAAATAGTATAGCCAGGAGTGATTCCTGAGTGCAGAGCCCTGAGCATCGCCGGTGTGACCCAAAAAGCAAAATAATAATAATAATAATAATAATAATAATAATAATAATAATAATAATAATAATAATAATAAGGGAGGGCTCACGGGTTATAAAAATGAACCCTCAGGGCTGGAGTGAGGAGGGCATTTGCCTTGCACGCGGTTGACCCAGGTTTGATTCCCGGCATCTCATATGTACCCCCCCAGCACCGCCAGGAGTAATTCCTGAGTGCAGAGACAGGAGCAACCCCTAAGCATCCCTGGATGTGACTAAAAAGCAAAAAAAAAATGAAAACAAAAAAACAAAAAAAAAATGAACCCTGGGGCTGGAGCGATAGCACAGCAGGGAAGGTGTTTGCCTTGCCTGCAGCCAAACTGGATTCTATTCCCAGCATCCCATAGGGTCCCCTGAACACTGCCAGGGGTGGTTCCTGAGTGCAGAGCCAGGAGTAACCCCTGTGCATCGCCAGGTGTGACCCAAAAAGCAAAAAAAAAAAAAAAGAGTTTCTTAAAACAGTGATCAGTTTTTCCTTCAGACACAACCTCAAACCTTCTACACATTCCTTTATATTCATTCTGTCCTGTAACTTTCCTTCAACCCATTTCAAAGTCAACTTCACTTTAACAGGATTCCCTTTCTTTTTCCAACTGATGATATCTGCATCCATTATCTTTCTGACTTAAGACATGCATCTATATTCCTTAGTCGTCCCACAAGTTTAAGCTCTTATTTTACTGAACTTAGTACAACATGATCTCCCAGATCTGAACATTGGTTACCAATCATCTCGTTTAAGATGACAAAACTACTCTGGAGTACTATTTCAAAAAGCATTACATCAGTTCAACAGATATTCAAAAGTTTTAAAAGTGGTTACAACTAAAGTTCTTACAACATATTCATTGGGCGAAAGTTCACTTTACATTAGAAATTAACCAGATACATCTTTGGAACACTCACAGATCACCATGAAACAGTAAGGATTTCACACTTGTGCACAAAGTTCTCTGAGGATCAGTATTAGGTTGATACTGTAAATTTCAGACTAAGTCCTCAGGCCAGTTCAGCCTGTCCTTCCCCATAGGAGCCCTGTGTTGCTGACTCTTCCTCAGATTTCCTTATGACTTCCAGCTGAGATCTGTTTCAGGTTGAAGTTTGGAGGGTTGTGGAGTCTGGGTCAGTACCAGGAGGATGAAGTTTACTCCAGATGAAGCCATAGCAGGATCAAGAGTACATTAGTAGGTGTTATCTGTTAAAATATAAGCATAGACTTTTCCTCCTACAAGGGGGTTTCCCACTATTTCTTTTTTGTGTGTTCTAATGCAAATATAAGAATCAATTGTTTCCCAAGCCCTTTCTCATTTACAAAGTTGCAAGAACCAGATACTTGGAAGAGTTAAGAAACTGGATTAGCAAGTCTTATCTGCTGGGCAAAAGTGTGATTAGAATTCACTGTTGAGGTTAGGGAGGGTCTGCATCTCCAGTCTGACTGAGGCAGAGCTTGCTGAGCCGGGAATGCAGGGGGATGGGTAGATCCAGGGAAATCTTTAAAAACTCTCAAGCTGACATCTGAGATTAACCCCTTATAGCCCTGAGCTAACCCTTATAACCCTGAGCTAAGTAGCTTAAAAAAAATTTTGTTTTTTTTTTTTTTTGGTTTTTGGGTCACACCCGGCAATGCACAGGGGTTACTCCTGGCTCTTCACTCAGGATTACCCCTGGCAGTGCTCAGGGGACCATATGGGATGCTGGGATTAGAACCCGGGTCGGCCGCGTGCAAGGCAAACGCCCTACCCGCTGTGCTATAGCTCCAGCCCCTTAAAAAAATTTTTGTTATCAAAAAATCTCAGATCAAATAAAACACTGGTAGGATAAGTTTTGCAACCAGTTTTATAACTCTAAAAAACTCATGTTTTAACTAAACCATTACTCTTCGAACCTGTTTTTACTACAATTATTTCAGCTCACATTCTAATAATCCAATGCAGATGTATATGTACATTGACACACAACATCAATTTTTATGAAGCATGAGTAAACCTTCTTTGGCTTAAGTTCAATAGTTCTTGTACCTTAGTTAGTTCAAATCATGAGCTTTCTAACTTTATCAATTCCACAATACAAACATGCTTTCAAACACAGAAAGAGCCCTTTGGGTATTATATATATATATATATATATATATATTTTTTTTTTAACCAAACTTTGATAATAGCATAGAAAAAAACATTTGGACTGTCAAATGTTTATGGAAACACAAGTAAACTTTGTTTATTTTGAGGGTTTCTGTACCTCTGTTGCTTGAAAAACAGCTAAATTCCTCATTAAAATTGGCTGAGGCTTATAAGATAAACCTTGCACTCTCTGAATTCTTATTTCACTTTTAGTTTTCTGGCTCTAGCTCTGTAGCTTTTTCTAGATAGTACAGATACTGGAATTCAAAAGAATTTCAACTGTTAATAACTATTAATGTTCTTCCAATAAGAAATTTTTAGATTGAAAATTTCAATTTCTTTGTAGGCGCCACATACTGATTAGAAATCTTTGTTTAAAACCTGATCTAACAAGTTCCAAAGATACCTAGATCTTTTTTTTTTTGTTGTTATTTTTATTTTTTTTTTAATTTATTTATTTTTAATTAGAGAATCACCGTGAGGGTACAGTTACAGATTTATACACTTTTGTGCTTATACTTCCCTCATACAAAGTTTGGGAACCCATCCCTTCACCAGTGCCCATTCTCCACCACCCGTAAACCCAGTGTCCCTCCCACCCTCCCCAATCCCATCTCCCCCCCACCCCACCCTGCCACTGTGGCAAGGCATTCCCTTCTGTTTTCTCTCTCTAATTAGCTGTTGTGGTTTGCAATAAAGGTGTTGAGTGGCCGCTGTGCTCAGTCTCTAGCCCTCATTCAGCCCGCAACTCCCTTCCCCCACATGGCCTTCGACTACAATATACCTAGATCTTTTAAATTGCTGGGCTTCATATCACTCTGATCTTCCTTGATTTTGTTTGCCCAGGTCTAAGAATTACTGACTTCAAACTAGCTCTAATACTCGAGTGTTCCACAGACAGACAGACAGACAGACAATAAGTTCACTAAAAACACCACACGTACATGTGCACACGTCTGCGGTTGATCTATCGATATGACCCTTCAGAAATGGCAGGGAGAAAACTGACAAACTGAGAAAGGAAGGAGCAGTCCCCAGGGCAAAGTTAAGCCCTGTCGGCCGATTGGGAACATTGCTCCCCGTTTCCCTGCCTGACCAGCCAGTTTCCTGCCTGTTAAAAATGGGTCAAGAAAGTGCTTTTGTTGATATAATCCGGCAAAACCTTTTCAAAATTGTTGAAACCTAAGGTGGTCAGATGCTAGCATTTTTCCTTCTTGGTCAAGACTAGTTCTGAGGCGGGGAACTAGTATCTTCTTATCAGATTTGGGGATAGGCTACCTTAGTGATATACTTTTTCATTCCTGATATTATTAAACACTTAACCACATGATCTTGCATTTTCTTGCCTTCTCTGCTGATAATAATAAGCAGAACTAAAAGAAAGATAATGAGACAAATACACACACACTAAAGGCACACGCACAAAGCACACTCCTGCACTCGCTTGGACCGGTCCTTGTTTCACGCGGGTGCACACCCCACTCACCACATTCACACTGAGATTCCTGAACCTGCCCTATGGGCGTCCACGTAATCTTTGGTCTTATCCCCCTGACAATGGGGTTGCTGGTAATCTAGAGAGCAAACAAAATGATTTTCAATCGCCTTTACTATGAGAACTAGGGATTCTCGGGCTGCTGGTGTCAGACTCTGAGTGGGAGCAGATTGGGGGCTCTGGGGCTGGCCCCGAATCAAGTTTCCCGGCCTGGCCTTCCAGCGGCACTCTGACGCCCAGTGGACACCCTGTTTGCACACAGGGCAAGGAGTTTTAGGTCTGGGCTGCGGTTTTTTTATTGGGACAGTTTTTTAAAAGATGTCCAGGCTGTTGACAGCCAAAGCACAGCTTGTTCTGGCTGTTCGCTGGTTGAATGGCAAGCTGTTTGAAATCAGCCCCTATAGCAAGCCCTGTTTTTTGGGTGGTGGGATCGACATATGAAGCTAGAGTTGACATATGAAGCTAGAGTTTGGTGGGGTGAAGGAGAAACCAAGCTTTTCTTACTAGGTCCTTGAGAGACGCTAGGTCCTCGAGAGAGGGTAGAAGGCTGCAGGGCACTCACTAGTTCCTTATCCAGCTGCCTTATTTGAGTCAAAAGTTGGAGATGTTCCCGCTTCTGTTGGAGAACTGCATGTAAGGCGGCAGTTTCCCGGGCAAGCTGGCGGACTGCCTCACTGGCGTCATATGGGGAATTAAAAAAGGCAGTGGCATGGGACAGATAAGGGGTTGACTGTGTTTCCAATGAGGGCCAAGGGGCTGAGGGCTGATTCCTCGCTACCTCATCTTCCTGGATAGCCCCATCCTCCGGGGGCAGGGATTCGGGTTCTGTAGGAGAGGGATCAGAGATGCCAGAAATCACAGGATAAAGTCTCGGGGGCGCCTCCGCACGGGAGGGCTCAGGAAGGGGAGCAGGATGGTCAGAGTCTATAGTAGTAGAATTTGAGGAGTCAGTTCCGTGATGGGGGTGGCTTCATCCCCACAGACTGAGGGAGCCTTGGAAACAGAGGATAAGCAGGCCATAAAGCAAGAAGAGAAAAGAAAGGGTCACTGGTAGGCTGTTTCTGCCAACTCGACAGAAATGAAAACACAGGACAAAGGGATTCAACCTTCCACCAGTGACTGTCTTCACTGGGAGGCTGTTTCTGCCAATTCAACAGAAATGAAAGCACAGGACAAAGGGATTCAAGCTTTCCACCAGTGACTGTCTTCACTGGGAGGCTGTTTCTGCCAACTCGACAGAAATGAAAACACAAAAGGCACAAGAAGGGGGGGGGGGAACGGGGACACTCATAACAAACCACTCAGATGCATGTCTGGCTGGTGAGGAACTTAGCCATAGTGGATCAGCCTGAGAGGTGACTTTTGGCCGGTGTCTAAACCAGCACCACCCTAGACCATATGTTCCTCATGGAATCACAGACAGCCCAATCGGACTCCGTAACCTTAAAGGGATCTTAAGGATGCCAAGTCGTGGAGCCACAGACTCAGTACAAGGACGAGGACGTCCAAGACTGCACAATCACTCACACATACATACAAGACAAGGGAATTCAAGCCTTCCACCAGTGACCGTCTCGTCCTTAACACGAGACTGTATTCAAGCCCGGTCCCATACCAGGGTGTGTGCCAAGAGAGAGGTGACCCTCAGAGACACTCACTTTTCCGTGAATTCGTCGGCCGACGTGAACTTGACCGGGCGTTCGGTGGTCCCCTAGTGCCCCACGCTGGGCACCAGATGCGGGGTCCCGTCCTGTCCCGCAGGGAGGACCCTTCGTGGGGCTAAGGAGGGGACGCAGCTGAATGAACAGACGCAGACGCAGAAGGAGGAAGAAAGAAAGAGAGAGTTTATTCTACTGCAGTTACAATACTTATACCTCTTGGTGGGAGGGGGTGGTATGCATGCTTGGACCCCCATAGGAACAGTAGTAGCAGTGGCATGGCCGTTGGCTAGTGAGACAAGTGGTGAAATGATAAGCTCACAGGAATCCCAAGCAGCCTCCGATTGACTAGACGATAAGAGCCAAGCTCTGTAAGATGGCTCCCTACAATTCCTCGGGAGCTTAAGAGAGAAGCAGGAAGGTTTAGACATTGTTGGCCTCCCGGGCTCAGCCAGCGCCGGAGAGACGGGTGCTCCCCGAAGCCCGGCTGCACCAAACAGAGCGGGCTCCGGATCCCGGCTGGGGCTTCCCGCTGGAGACAAGAGCAGGGGCTTGTGTGAGGCGAAGAAAGAGCCTTCTCTGGGCCACGACACGCTCCGACTCAGCTGTCAGGCCTAAGTTTCTCTTTCCCCGGAGCTTAGTTTCGAATCCACTGAGATTGTCCTTGGCCGAGGCTGGAACTCCCCTAGACGCCACTCCCCAGTCGTGGGAAGTGGGCTATCTCTTGGCTATCTCTGGGCGCAGCAGGTGGGCATGGCCAACTAGCTTCCAGGCTTGGGTCTGCTTCCTTGCGATTCTTAGAAAAACTGCAAACTGTAATCAACGACAGTGCTTATGTGACCGTATGCAATATACCGTTCCCTGGAACTGGGGTCAGGGTCCTGGTCAAGACTCCTCGGCTCTGGATAGACTCGGACCCTGGCTGAGCTGGCAGTGACGGTTCTTCTGCTTTTTGCATTCTCACGTGTGGAACTGGCCTCTCTGTGAACCGGAAACCCAGTATGTCACTTGATTTACAGCTGACAGTGCCATGCAGGGGGCAGGAAGCCACCTCGGGCATTCAGGAGGACAGGAAACCCGTCATCTCCGGGCTCCAGGCTCCGGAGTCCCCACGGTGCTCGAGACAGCGTGACTGGCGTTTTCCGGAGGGCTGGGCCCTGGGGTGAGGGTAGCAAGCGGCAGCAGAGCCCAGTGGGGTTCCCAGGAGACTGGACACAGGCAGCTAGGGAACTCTGGGCGTGCCACGGCGCCTGGGGCCACCGGCTTGTCTCAGCCTTGGTCTCTGTGCCGTGGCTCGAGTGTCACTCTCTCTCTTTTTTTTTTCTTTTTGAGTCACACCCTGCGATGCTCAGGGGTTACTCCTGGCTCTGCACTCAGGAATTACTCCTGGTGGTGCTGGGGGGTGTGGGGGGGACCATATGGGGTGCTGGGAATTGAACCCAGGTCAGCCGCGGGCAAGGCAAACGCCCTCCCCGCAGAACGGATTTCCCTCCAACCCTCCCGAGGGAGAAACATCAGCGAGGCCTCAGGCTCAGTTCCTGGAACTGAAACAGTTTCGGTTTCCCAGAAATGAAACAATGTGAAACTAGCCAACAAAACCCGGCTGGGAAAGAGGGGCCAGGCAGGTGGGCTCAAACCAATCGCCACAAGCCGTTTCAGCAATGCTGGTGCCAGAAATTGTCTTTTGTTAAGGGCAAAGAATGAGTAGCGTATGTAACCATATGCCATCTAAGCCCCCGGAACTAGAGTCGGGGTCTTTCTCCTGAGGCCCCTGCATCACTGGGGACTTGGACCGTAGCTCGGGCTAGCAATAAAATCCCTTGCTTTGGGGCTGGAGTGATAACACAGGGGGAGGGTGTTTGCCTTGCACGCTGCCGACCCGGGTTCGATTCCCAGCATCCTATAGGGTCCCCTGAGCACCGACAGGGGTAATTCCTGAGTGCAGAGCCAGGAGGAACCCCTGTGCATTGCCGGTGTGACCCAAAAAGAAAAAAAAAATTCCTTGCTTTTGCCATCACAAGGAGGCTGGTCGCTCTTCCTTCTTCTGAGACCCGGACCCGAGCCTCCCCTCGAGCTTTGCTCTTGTTTTGTTTTGGGGCCGCACTCAGCTGTGCTCCGGGCTTACTCCTGACAGGGCTCATGGGGACCAGATGGGGTCCTAGCGATGTCTTCTCTGTCCTAACTTCCCTCTGTGCCCCACTTGGGGCCAGCTTCCAACTGTATCTCCGAACACCCTTGACGGAGATGCGTGTCCTCAACTCACTGGGGACGAATCTAAACGGAGTCGCCTCTCCACTGAGTGGCCAGGACGGAGGAGCGGTCAGCGCACTCGGCTGGATGAGGATGTGACTCCGGGGGGGCTGGAGCAATAGCACAGCAGGTAGGGCATTTGCCTTGCACTAGGTTGGCCCAGGTTCGATCCCCAGTACCCGATAGGGTTCCCTCAACACCGCCAGGAGTAATTCCTGAGTGCAGAGCCAGGAGTAACCCCTGGGCATCACCAAGTGTGACCCAAAAAGCAAAAACAACAACAACAAAAAAAACCCAAGTGACTCTGAAGGCATCTTGGAGCAGAAAAGGAAATGGGTAGGGAAACCCGCGAAACAGGATTGGGATTGTTGCAGTTGTTGAAGACAGAATAGGCCCGTGGCTCTTTGGGGTGGGGGGGACAGCAGGGGGGGGCAGCAATGCTCAGGAAGCCCAAGAGCCTCTCCTCTTAGTAATTTGGCCAACCAGGCCTGGTGGTTAGGGTTCGAGCCCAGTAACGGGACGGTGCTCAGGCCCCTCAGTGCTGGGCCACCAGTTACACTCAGCTTCGCTCCAGGGCCTGGGGGACCAAACCACGCCAGGAACTGAACTCAGGGCCTGTCGCACACAAAACATGAGCCGTTTCCGTGCCCTGACCAGCGTTTCTTAAAGTGTCGTACTTCGACCTTTCGGCGGAAAACGGGCAAGTCCTGGCAAGG
The DNA here is from genome assembly GCF_027595985.1 of Sorex araneus. NCBI lineage: Eukaryota > Metazoa > Chordata > Mammalia > Eulipotyphla > Soricidae > Sorex > Sorex araneus. The sequence continues at coordinate 131,904,763 of NC_073306.1, read as the reverse complement.
TCTGAGCTATTTTCACAATGATACTAAGATGTCTCGTAGTTTTATGACTTGTACATTTTGACGTCTGCACCAACGGCGGAAAAGCAGGGAGGAGTGAAAATGTGGACTTGGGACCCGAGCGCTAGTGCAGCAGGGAGGGCGTTTGCCTTGCATGCAGCCCACTGGAGCTCAATCCCCAGCATCCCATAGGGTCCTGGAGCACCAACAGGAGGAAGTCCTGAGTAATTCCTGAGTGCAGAGCCAGAAGTAAGCCCTGAGCATCGCTGGGTGTGACCCCAAAAGCACACACCAAAAAAAAAAAAAGAAAGAAAAAAAAGAAAAAAGGACTCCTCTGGGGCTGGAGCCATAGCACAGTGGGTAGGGCGTTTGCCTTGCACGCAGCCGACCCGGGTTCGATTCCCAGCATCCCATATGGTTCCCTGAACACCGCCAGGAGTAATTCCTGAGTGCAGAGCCCTGTGCATTGCCAGGTGTGACCCAAAAAGAAAAAAAAAAAAAAAAGGACTCCTTAACAGGAATCAAACTGTGGCAATAAAAATCTACTTGTGGTGAGGGGATGGGTGTTTGATCATTGTGTGACCGAGACTTAGACTGGAAAGCTTTGTAACTGTTCTCATGGTGATTCAATTAAAAAAGAAAAAAGAAAAGAAAAGAAAAGAAAGAAGGCTGTGCGATTTCTTGAGATATAATAGCCAGAAAAACATGGGAGAGAACACCTTTCTTTGTTTTTTTTTTGGTTTTTTTTTTTTTTTTTGGTTTTTGGCTTTTTGGGTCACACCACGTGATGCACAGGAATTACTCCTGTCGGTACTCGGGGAACCATATGGGATGCTGGGAATCAAACCCAGGTGAACAGCATGCCAGGCAAACGCCCTCCCCACTGTGCTATGGCTCCAGTCCCAAGAACACCTTTCTCTGGTTCCTTCTGGAGTGAATGGACACGCAGGGAGTAAATAAAAATGAAACAAACAAACAAACAAACAATCTACTTATGATTTCAGAGGGGGAGAAAGAGACAGAGAAGAGAGATTTTTTTTTCCCTCTAGAAGGGGCTTGTCATTATAGGACTGCATTAACTTAATCAGTGACTCAGCATATTAAAGATGACTGAAGAGGGAGCAGGGAAGGAGGAAGAAAAATCAATTATTTTAAGTGAAGAGAGAGAGAGAGATAAGTTTTTTCCACTTTTTCCAGATTTAAAAAAAATGCCCTGTACACAACATCCCAAGGTTAAATGTAAAAACAAAAAACAAAACCCAGGGAACCAAGCCATTAAGTCGCCAACTCCGGGGCTGGGAGGGCATTTGCCTTGCACGTGGCTGACCCGGGTTCCATTCCCAGCATCCCATACGGTCCCCCGAGCACCGCCAGGAGTTAATTCCTGAGTGCATGAGCCAGGAGTAACCCCTGTGCATCGCCAGGTGCGACCCAAAAAGAAAAAAAAAGTTGCCAATTCCACCTTTGGCAGTTTTCTAGGAAGTATCTTGGGAGCTTTCTTGCCAGACTGTTTCCACACACCGTTTCCATTTGCCGCTTCCCAGCTTCATTTTAAAAGGAAGGAAACAAAGTAAATTTTACAGGTAAAGAATTTACAGGTAAAGAAACAAAGACAATTTTCAGAGTTGTGGGATGCAGCCCAGTAGGGAAACACTTGCTTTTCACCTAACATTAGGTTTGATTCCCAGAACTAAAGGGGAAAAAAAATACGTTTTACACATGATTTTCCAAGGTCACAAAGCAGGAAAGTGGTAGATCCTTGCTGCCAATCTACATAGCATTTGCCACAGGATAGGGTAGGATATGACGGACTCACACACACACACACACACACACACACACACACACACACACACATACATATTTTAACATCCTTAGTTCTCATGGGAGCTGTGGTATTGCCTGTGGGTGCTCCTAGCTGGAAAATCTGAATAGGGTTGGCATCCATTTTAATACCATTCTGTTTTCTTTTCTAAATTTTGCATATTTTTGCAGTAATTATATTTATCGTGTGATATGTTGAATACTTTATATCCTTCCTATCTGTAAGAACCATCTATTTTTAGAGATGATAAAAGCTGAACTCTTAAAAAACATAAAGATGCTAGGAGCAGTTTTATTGCTATCGTTCAATTGTACATGAAGCTATTGTATCTCGGGCTGGGAGCTTTCTGGGCCGGGAAGAAGCTCAGTGTGGCCCAGGTGACCCAGCATGGCCCGTGGACGTCCTGGTTCCATGTGGTACCACGTGGCCCAAGTGCTCTGAGTCGGTTAAGAACAACCCCTGGGTACTGCCAGATGTGGCTCAAAAAAGAGTTTGAAAATATGTTTTAAAAGCAAAAGAAAAGAAATCATGGGCCGGAGCAATAGCACAGCGGGGAGGACGTTTGTCTCGCACGTGGCCAATCCGGGTTCGATCCCTGGAATCCCATAGGGTCCCCCGAGCACCGCCAGGAGTGATTCCTGAGTGCAGAGCCAGGAGTGACCCCTGAGCATCGCTGGGTGTGGCCCCCAAACAAAAAAAACAGCAGCAGCAACAACAACAAAAAAAACACAACAAAATAAACAAACAAACAAAAGAAATCTTTTTCCATAGACGTTTTCTGTGGAAACGGCGTCTTGGTGGTTCGCTTCTGTAGTCAAATGACAGGTCTGGGGGCTGGAGCGATAGCACAGCGGGTAGGGCGTTTGCCTTGCACTCGGCCGACCCGGGTTCGATTCCCAGCATCCCATATGGTCCCCTGAGCACGGCCTGGGGTAATTCCTGAGTGCAGAGCCAGGAGTGACCCCTGAGCATCGCGCTGGGTGTGACCCAAAAAGAAAAAAAAAAAAATGACGGGTCTGTTCTGGGGGTGCTGCCCTCATGCTTCTCAGCACCAGCCTGGACCGGACGCCAGGAGAGACCAGGAGACCCTCACGGGCTCAGGCAGGGGCGGGAGGCAGTTTCCTGTGGACGTTTTCCCGGCACTGCTCATCTTTCTGACAGCCCGTGGCGGCAAGTCACCCAGCCTGGCCGGGCCATGAAGGAGACAGGAAGCTATTTGCCTCCTGAGCATCAGAACCTAGCAGGCTCCCCAGAGTGACATCGGGGGTCCCCGCCCTGCGCTGAGCAGAGAATGAAGCTTCACGCCTACCTGTGGCCCCAAACTTCCCGACATGTTGCCAGGTAGCTGCTCTTCTGTCAGTGCTGCCCCGAACAGTGCTCTCTGAGCACTAAGGCGCACACAACACGAAGGGTACCGTCTTCTTTCTTTTTTGAGGGGGTCTGGGCCACACCCAGCTGTGCTCAGGGCTACTCCTGGCTCTGAACTCCAGGGTCTTCCTGGCAGGGCTTGGGGAAGTATATGGGGTGCTGGGATCAAACCCAAGAGGTACCTCGGGTGCAGGGTAATCGTGCTACTTGGAATCCGGCAGCCCGTCCCAATAATTGGAGATAAGAGTATCTCCCTGGCCCCCATCTGAACCATTTTTAAGGTGACCAATCACTTGTATCACTTGTCACTTGTCATCCCGTTGATCTTCGATTTGCTCGAGCAGGCGCCAGTAACATCTCCATTTGCCCCTGTCGCGTGCTAGTGTAGCCCAGTGATATCCGCTAGTTCCAGGAACAGGAAGAGCCTCAAACCATTCATTCAGGGTTTTGACGAAGAAGTCTGACCATCTCGTTGGTGGGCGGCCATGTGGTCTTTTGACGTCCTGTGGAATTCAGTCAGTAACAGCTCTAGTCCAGCGGTCATCTCTGAATCGCATTACGTGTCCAGCCCATATGATTTTCGACACCTTGGCAAACGAGACAGCGTCCCTGATTCTTGACTGTCTATGGAGGTTGGAACTCCGGATTCCTTCTCTCACTTGAGTGAAATGTGATACTCCTAGCATGACTCTTTCGATTCCTCTTTGGGATACCCTAATAGTGTTCTCATCCTGTTTGTGTAGAGCCCAGGTCTCTGAGGCATATGTTAGTGCAGGAAGAAGGTGGAGTCGAAAAGATGTGTCCAGAGCTGGAGGTTCTTTGTCATTTCAACCACTTCTTTGACACTTTTGAAGGCGTTCCACGCTGCTCTCTTCCTCCTGCGCAGTTCTGGCGCCAAGTCGTTCCTCATGTTGAGTTCTCAATGCAGGTACACATAGCTGCTGCACTCGGAGATGTTGGTTCCGTTGAGCACAAATGGAACATCAGAGACTAGTTCGTTTTTCATGAACATTGTTTTGCTGAGATTCAGCTGCAGTCCGACCTTTCCACACTCTCGGTCGAAGTCGGCCAGCATTTGTGCTGCTTGGCTAATGTTTGGCATTATGAGAACGATGTCATCAGTGAAGCAGAGGTGGTGTAGTTGCCGACCGTCTATCTTCACTCCCATTCCTTCCCATTCCAGTCGTCGCATGATGTTCTCAAGGGTGGCACTGAAGAGTTTAGGTGAAATGGTATCACCTTTATGTCTATGATCACTTCCTTGTAGAATGGTGAGATCCTGGTGGTGAATACAGCTCGCGGAGGATCTTGATGTACTGGGTTTGAAGGCCCTATTTGACCACTTCAGTCTCAACAGAATTGAAGGCCTTCTTTAAGTCAATGAACATTAGACAGTCGACCAATGAGTAGTGATAAGTTGATTAACTTATCACTGTCTGAGTGATACTTCCAGAACTTACTCATTTTGCAAAATACTTTCTCATTTTGCTTCTGGTCTAAACCCAGAAGTGTTGAATCATAAGATTCATAAGGGGGCTGGAGTGATAGCATAGCGGGTAGGGCATTTGCCTTGCACGCGGCCGACCCGGGTTCCATTCCCAGCATCCCATATGGTCCCCTGAGCACCGCCAGGGGTGGTTCCTGAGTGCAGAGCCAGGAGTAACCCCTGGGCATCGCCGGGTGTGACCCAAAAAGCAAAAAAAAAAAAATTCATAAGACATTTCCATTTATTACTATTGGTTTTGCACATGCTCAACTGTGCTCAGGACTTAATCCTGTCTCTGAGCTCAGGGATCACTCCTGGTGGTGCCTGGGGTGCCATGTGTGGTGCCAGGGATCAAAGCCAGGTCAACCACACGCAAAGCAAGCGGCTACCTGCTGTACCCCTCTCTGGCCCAGGCATTTATATATACATATATATATTTTTGCTTTTTTGAGGTCACACCCCGAAATGCTCAGGGGCTACTCCTGACTCTGCACTCAGGAATTGCTTCTGGCCGTGCTCAGGGGACAATATGGGATGCTGGGGATCGAACCCGGGTTGGCCACATGCAAGACAAACGCCCTATCCACTGTGCTATCACTCCAGCTCTCTATATACATATTTTAACATAAAAAGAAATATATATATATATATATATACATATATATACACACATATATTTTAGGAGCCAGAGCAATAGTACAGTGGGTTGGCTGATGGCCTCGCATGCAGCCGACCCAGGTTCGATTCCCAGCATCCCATACGGTCCCCCGAACACCATCAGGAATAATTCCCGAATGCAGAGCCAGGAGTAACCCCTGAACACCACTGAGTGTGACCCAGAAACAAAAACATCTGAGGGGGTGGGGGAGAGGGGCCTCCCAGACTGTTTAGGAGTGATTCCCAGACTGTCAGGCTGAAGTCTCAAGGCAAGGCCGGGAGAAGGCCCTGAGCATCATTGGGTGTCTCCCCCACCCCCCACCCCGCTGCAAAAGCAAACAAAATCAGGTCAGTCCCGGGGGCTGGAGTGATAGCACAGCGGGTAGGGTGTTTGCCTTGCACGCGGCTGACCCGGGTTCAAATCCCAGCATCCCATATGGTCCCCTGAGCACTGCCAGGAGTAATTCCTGAGTGCATGAGCCAGGAGTGACCCCTGTGCATCACCAGGTGTGACCCAAAAAGCAAAAAAAAAAAAAAAAATCGGGCCAGTCTGTGCAGAGCCAAAAGGGGCGTCCAAGCGCCAGACTGCATCCGCTGCCGCTTAACCTCCAAGCAGAAGCACAGGCCCAGCCGCGAGCACGTCCCCACCGGGCCCATCCCCAGCCCGCCCCGCCACGCGCCAGGCCTGGGCGCCCATCGGCTCCAGCCGAGGAAGCGTGGGATCCGATCAGTGTGTCCGCCAAGTGAGAGGATCCAGATTTCTCCGTTTCTCTCTTTTAAAAAAGTCACAGCTATAAATAAGCGCAAGATGGTCTATTTCTGCCATGACTCAGATCAAAGAAAAGCCCGTCTAAACAGACCTGCAATTCATTAGTCCTGGGCCCGGGGGAGCAATCGAACCCGGGGAGTTGCCAGTTTGGGTCCATCTAGGCTCTGAAGAGAGTTCGGAAACTAGCCGGCAGGAAATGCCACAAACCTCAAATTCCCCCTAGATGATTTGTTTTTCTTTTGGAGTCACACCCGGCGGAGCTCAGGGCTGACTCCTGGCTCTGCACTCAGGAATCGCTCCTGGCGGTGCTAGGGGACCCTATGGGATATCCGGGATGGAACCTGGGTGGGCACGTGCGAGGCAAACACCCTCCCCGCTGTGCTATCGCTCCGGCCCCTTCTCCATAGACTATCTTGGAGGGAAAATCCAAATGGAGAAAGAATATGAGAGACTCAGAAGGTGCAAAGGGCCATCATAGCTTCACCATCGGTGTGGAGCCATAACACAGCAGGATGGGAGTTTGCCTTGCATACAGCTTACCTGGGTTCGATTCCCGGCGTCCCATATGGTCCTCCGAGCACCGCCAGGAGTGATTCCTGAGTGCAGAGTCAGGAGTAACTTGTGAGCGTTGCTGGGTATGAATCCCGCCCCCCCCCCCCGCACCCCCAAAAAAAAGGCTTCACCATCAGCTCCAACCAGGGGGTGGCTGGAATCAGATGCCAGATTTACAACTAAAACACAAAACCCTGGGGCTGGAGTGATAGCACAGCGGGTAGGGCGTTTGCCTTGCAGGCGGCAGACCCAGGTTCGATTCCCAGCATCCCATAGGGTCCCCTGAGCACCGCCAGGAGTGATTCCTGAGTGCAGAGCCAGGAGTAACCCCTGTGCATCGCCGGGTGTGACCCAAAAAACAAAAATAAATAAATAAATAAATAAAATAAAACACAGAACCAGCGTGGGAGCCATAGCACGGGGGTGAGGCACTTGCACCCTTGCCTTGCACACGGCAGACCTGGGTTCGATCCTGAGTACTCCATAGGGTTCCATGAGTACTGACAGGAGTAATTCCTCCAGGAGTAATTCCTGAGTGCGGAGCTGGGTGTGACCCAGCTCAAGGGCCTGAAACGTTTGCCCTGGCTGGGATCTCCTACTGTGTACTCCTTTGTGGTACTTCTCTGGGTACCACACTGAAAGAATGAATAAATACAGGACCCAGGCAAGGAGAGGGCAGCGTTACCTCAGGTAGGAGACCTGGGTTGGGTTCCCAGCATCTCTGCCTACAAACCCTGGCTAGCAGACACCCCAAAGTACCACTGGGAGTTTCTCCCAATGTTTTAAATAAAATAAAATTAATAATATTAAATAACATAAAATAAAATTAATATTTTAATTTTGTCATCTCGTTACTCATTGATTTGTTCGAGCGGGCACCAGTAACGTTAATTTTACTTTTTGAAATTAAAATAAGAAGCCAGGGAGATAGCAGAAGGGTCGAGAGGCTTTCCTTACTAAGCAGACCATTCCACTTTCGTTCCTGGCACCTCATGTGCTCCTCTGAGCACCACCAGGAGTAACCCCTGAAACCCCTGAAGACTGCTAGATGAGGCCTAGGACAAAACCCTCAAAACGAAATACATCAACTAATAAAATAAAATTAGCAATAATATAAATTGCATTCAGTTGAATAAAATTATATTACAACATTTAAAAGAGTGGAATGACATATAATAACATTAAATTAATTTAAATTAGGGGAAATTTAGTCTAAAAATTAACATAACAAAGTAACAATGAAGTATCATAAAATTAAAATTAAACTAGAATTAAAATGATAATTAAAATGAAATGACTGTAACAGTAACTACTTAAATTAAAATTTAACAATGACATAACGTTAGTAAAATAAGATTAAATTACACTAAAATGAAAATCGGTAAAAGAGTAAAATAAAACACAAAATAAGGCAGTGAGGTCTGGGGACAGAGTTCAAAGGGGTCAGTTTATCCCTGCTACCCCATGGCCCCCCAAACAAAACTGGGAGTGACTGACACAACTTTCTAAGCACCACCAGATGCGGCCTAAAATAAAAGTTAATCTGTTTTTTGTTTGTTTGTTTGTTTGTTTGTTTTTGCTTTTTGGGTCATACCCAGCAGTACACAGGGGTTATTCCTGGCTCTGCACTCAGGAATTACTCCTGGCAGTGCTGGGGGACCATATGGGATGCTGGGAATCTAACCTGGGTTGGCCGCGTGCAAGGCAAACGCCCTACCCCCTACCCGCTGTGCTATCTCTCCAGCCCCGATAAAAGTTAATCTGGGAGTGGGGACAGTGGAGCTATAGCACAGAGGGTCAGGCACTTGCCTTGAAAGCCATCACCCTGGGTTCAATCCCCACCCCCAACATCTCTTATGATCCTAGGCCCCACCAGGAGTGATTCCTGAGCTCACAGTCAGGAGTAAATCCTGAGCATCTCTGGGTGAGATCTCAAACCAAAAAAAAAGTACCACCAACTAATCACTGTATCACTATCACTGTCATTGTTCGTCAATTTACTCAAGCAGGCACCAGTAACATCTCCTCTCAGCCCTGAGATTTTAGCAGCAGTCTCTCCTTACTCGTCTTTCCCAACAATTGGAAGCTCTTTCAGTGTCAGGGGAATGAGATCTACCGTTACTGTTTTTGGCATACCGAATACGCCACAGGTAGCTTGCCAGGCTCTGCTGTGCAAGCGGGATACTCTCGGTAGCTTGCCGGGCTCTCCAAGAGGTATGTATATATCTGTTACTGTATTTTGGGTATGAATACGCCACGGGGAGCTTGCCAGGCTCTCCCGTGCAGGCAATAAACTCTCGGTAGCTTGCCAGGTTCTCCAAGAGGGAGAACTAGGCTATCAGATGTCGTGTGGCTACAATGAGACCAACAATATTGAACAATATTGAACCAACTTCCGGGAGCTTGGTTTTATAATCTCTGGATGTTGGTCGTTGATGGGATTACACAGCCGCTGGGGGACAGTTTCTGGGTGTGACTGCCTAGCTACTGGAAGATGGGGAATCTGGGTGGAAGAGGCCCAGTCCTGATCTGAGTAGCCTTGGAAATTTCGGCCCCGGGTCCTGCACACCTGGGTTCCTCTGCTGGTTCCTTCATACTTCATACCACCACCAAAAAAAAAAAAACCACCAAAAAATAACATAAAGGGTTCAAAGAGGTAGCTCGGGGATTAAGCACCTGCTTGCACTTGGTCAAGCTGGGTTTGATCCCCAACACCCCGAGAGTCCTCTAAGGCCCACTCGGAGTGATCCCTGAACACAGAACCACCAGGAGTAAGCACCGAGCACTCCTCTGCACATGAGGTTGGTGAGAGGGTACCCGGTTACACGGTTTCAAATCCCGGGGACCAGGCAGGAGTGATCCCTGAACACAGCTGGTGTGTGGGCCAAAAAGTTACACAATGTTGAAAGCTGAGGAGCTCTCTGAAAGACAGGGCTGATGCTCCTCAGGCCGCGCCAGGCGGGGGCATTCCATCCTGAGTATGGGGCAGGGCCAGGGCGGGGAGTCGCCCCTGAGCGCCACAGGATGTGTGCCCCGCCCCCCACAAACAAAACCAAAATTTAATTAACATAAAGTTATGTGTTTGTTAAAATTAAAAACAAAATCTTAAGTAAAGTATCACTGTATCACTGTCCTCCCATTGCTCATTGATTTGCTCAAGCAGGCGCCAATAATATTTGCTCAAGCGGGTGCCAATAACGTCTCCATTTGTCCCTGTCGTGTTCAGGGGAATGAAGCCCATTATTGTTACTGTTCTTGGCATATCAAATATACCACGGGTAGTTTGCCAGGCTCTGCCGTGCAAGAGCCTTGTTTTATAGTCTCTGGACCTTGGCTATTAATGTGATTACGGCACCAGGGGCAGTATGTGGGTGTGACTGCCAAGCTACTGGAAAACTGGGGACCTGGGTGGAGGTGGCCCAGTCCCCGTTCGAGCAGGCTTGGAGATCTCAGCCACGGATACCGCATACTTGGGTTTCTCTGATGGTTCCTTCATGCGTGAGGCTCGTCTGAGCGTCTGGAGAGTGGCCTTGAGCATGGCTGTGGCTGGGTTCTGGAGGTTTTCAGCTGCCAGTGCTCTACTTGGGGCGGGGAGGGAGACTCAATCCTCCCCCTTCGAGGGGGCCCTGGTGTAGACAGCCTGGTGCAGGGGCAGCAGGGGATTCTGCCAAGTAAGTAAAGTAACATTAAGTTAATAACATATATGCTGATTTTATTTATTTTGGTTTTATTTTTGGGGGTGGGTCACACCTGGCAATGTTCAGGGGGTTAGTCCTGGCTCTGCACTCAGGAATTCCTCCTGGTGGTGCTTGGGGGACCCCATGGGATGCCGGGGATGGAACCTGGGTCAGCTGCATGCAAAGCAAATGCTCTACCCACTGGTGCTACCACTCCTCCCCCAACAGACGCTCATCTTTAAAAACAAGTAAATAAATTTAACTAGTGTAAAATAAGGGTCCAGAGAGAGAACTCTCACAGGAATAATCCTGAAGCACCATGGGATGTGGTCCCCCCGCCAATGAAACTCAAAATAAAACTAGAATCTCCAATCACGATGGTGGTAGTTGCCCACTCCCGTGACCAAATGGGAGCAGAAGGAACTTGGCCAAAATAAATGGATTGCGGTGAAGGTGGCTGTGGCTCAGTTCCCTCGGGGCTGGCTTGCCGCCTGCGTTGTGGTGATGCAGCTACTCCCCTCAGGAGCTGCTTGAATGAGATCAGAAACATTTCTGGTGGGTGCGGGGGGGGGGGAGGGGCTGGAGCTATAGCACAGTGAGGAGGGCGTTTACCTTGTATGCGGCCAACCCGGGTTCGATTCCCAGCATCCCATAGGGTTCCCTGAGCACTGCCTGAAGTAATTTCTCAGTGCAGAGCCCGATGTAACCCCTGAGCACTGTTGGGTGTGATCTCCCTGCTCATCCACCCTCCACCTTCCCCCCAAAAAACAAGAAAACTGCATTTGGAGGAGAAATGTTGAAATACTGAACAGATCACGCAGCGATCGCTGGTAACAGCTGTTTCCACTTGAGTGAAAGAGGGAGAACTTAGTGCGAGCAGCAGCCTGGGTGAACTCAGACAGCAGATTCATGCTTCCCTGCATGTGAGGGAAGTCTCCTCAGCCCCCTTTTACTCGAGAGCCCCCAACGACAAAACATAAGGGAGGGGAAACCTGCTCAGTGGTGCCATTAGTTCAAACGGGGAGGGCGTGCGAATATAAAGGGAATTTTGGGAATCCTCACGTGGTAGCTGTACAAATGTATACTCATGTAGAATTCACAGAGCTATGTCACTGTCACTGTCACTGTCATCCCGTTGCTCATCGATTTGCTCGAGCGGGCACCAGTAACGTCTCCATTGTGAGACTTATTGTTAGTTTTTGGCATATTGAATATGCCACGGGTGGCTTGCCAGGCTCTGCCGTGCAGGCGAGATACTCTCGGTAGCTTGCCGGGCTCTGAGAGAGAATCAGCCGTGTGCAAGGCAAACGCCCTACCCGCTGTGCTATCGCTCCAGTCTATGTATATATAAAAACACATATATATGTATGTATATGTGTGTTTATATATATATATGTATAGATACAGAAGACTGTATTTCCCTCTTAGACTGGTTGCCTTCTACTTTAAGCCCCACCAAACACGGTGTCCTACTCTTGGAATATTAGTGGTGTTGGTGTGAGGTATGAGACACCCAGGGACGGATCGACTCATGGGCAAGGCCTGCCCTGAGCGTGTGGAGAGCGGCCCTGGGCACGGTTGCGGTTGAGTTCTGGAGGTTTCCGGGCTGCAGGGGCTGGGTCCCTTGGGGCGGGGAGGGGCAACAGAAGATATTTTTAAGTGGTCTCTGGAGGTAGATTTCCTTGGTAGCGATCCTGGCTCTGTTAGCCGTGTACCCGAGCAAATATATTTCTCATCTTCAACTGCTGAAAAAAATAGGGAGCATGGTACCCACCTGCCAGGAATATTTTGAGGCATTAAGGAATCCTTAAAATTCTGTGACATAGGCAAGACTTCCCAAATGCTTGCTTTTTGTTCTAGCACTTTTGTGGGAGGGCACGCCCGGCAGTGCTCAGGGCTCACTCCTGATGGGAACTGGGAGACCAAATAAACGCTGGTGGATCAGACCCAGGCCTGGCACTAGGAAAGTGCCCTCCCCACTGGACTCTCTCCAGCCACTTTTTTTAAAAAAAAAAAAAAAAAAACCTTTCTCCTATCCCCTCGATCCCTTACTGCTGCGATGGTGATAGTGAGCACTTGTCTCAGCAGTGACATAGGTGTTTCAGCAGGCAAATGGTGAAGGGGATCAAGATTCATGCTCCACAGAAATGCTCCCAATGAACTGCACAGGGCCCACTAACTTTTGGGGTTTTTCTTTTGGTTGTGCTCATGAGGATCATTCTTTGTGGGCTTGGGGGAGCAATGGATGCCAGAAATCAAACTAAGGTTGGCTGCATGCAAAGCAAGCACCTTGCCCCTACCCACTGTACTCTCTCTAGCAACTCTCCTCCCCCGCCAGCCCCCAAACTTTGTGTCCACTCAATTGCCATGGAATTCAACTGTTAAACCAGCACTGTTAAACCAGTTTTCAGCAGGGAGTCAAGGTTTTTTATACTCTTCTAGGACACATCTCCAGGTTGTCTGCTGCTCCTTCTGCAGATAGGAATCCATCTACAGAGTAATGAACTTGCATGGAAGTGGGTAGTGAGATGGTAATTAAGCTATCTGGTGAGCCCTAACATACCCTCCCTCCTCTGGTACATCAAACCTTCATTTCCCTAGCAGACCTTCCATTTCAGAGTGGCAGTAAGAATAGCACTAGACATGAGGACGCGGCTCAGTGCCTCCTGGCACGTGGGAACCCTGCAGGCAGAGCACCAGCACAGCAAACAGATCCCTCTCCTGGCATGTGGCTGACCTGGATTTCATCCCAGACAATTTACATGACCCCACGAATGAATGCTGAACTGGGCTTACTAGCTTCTGAAACTATGTCCGGAAGTAGCAAAGATTCTAGACAAAATGTTTTATACCTTTAGTCCCGGCTGAAAAAACGTTTTAAGGTTTGATATACAGCACCCAGCATATGAGGAATATGGATTCATTTTAATGAACAGTAAAATACCACTCCCTGGGTCAAATGGTTCAGCACAAGGAAGATAGGAACGGCACACAAAATTGAATAATATAGATTTTTATTTAAAAAAAAATAAAAATTTTGATTGACATTGGTTTAGGCCACTCAAGCTTGTGAGCCTGAGAAGCTGACCTTCCGCTGGACAATCCGTCCCAACTTCAGCCGGGCAACTGCCTAGAAAAGAAAGGGAGACATTAATGCTTTGTACAGACAGCATGCTTAATCTGAGCTTTAAGGAATTAAATAGACGAAATCTATATTAAATCTGTATTAGTCAGGGCATACAGCTACCACATGCCAGACCTGGGTCCAATTCCTGGCACACAGATAGCTCAAGCAGCCAGAGGGGCCTCCTCCCCACCACTTGCTGAATCAAAGTCTCACCTCAAACAGCTGCGAAGTTAAGGCCAGGCTGCTGGTAAACCTTATTGTCCCGTCACCAAGCCTTCCGTATCTGTAGAACAAATGAAGCCAAGATGAAACACCTGACAACCCTAGCTCTAAATAACACGCACGGAACAAAAGGAAGTTCTCTGGGGTCAATGCATCAGACAAAAACTGGCTTAGAGCTTAGTAAGATCAACAGGGTCGATCTGATGGGGAAAAAAGTCAGGTCATCACTGCACCGACCCATTCTGGAGGGCTATCAAGGGCAACCTTTTAAACAGAAGTATTACCTACTCCACGCCGCAGATCCGTCTCACTAGCACGTGGTCACCGAGGGGACATTCTTTCTCACGTGGCTTCTTCCGGACCCATGCCAGTCCGCTTCATACCTGCGGGAGAATACACCTTAGCCTTCCAGAGCACGGGAAGGGGAAATCAAGAAGCTGCACTTGCTGGCATATCAGACAAAAACTGGCTAAGTAAAGATAGATCAACATGGTCGATCTGCCGGGGAAAAAATTCAGTCATCACATATGCCAGCAGGAAGCTCTTGGCCTCTAGAAAAAGCTCTAAACCAAGATCGTGTTGCTGTGCCTCCAAACAGGCATGCACGTCCTCCCACCCCAGACACGTGCGGTTACTGCCAACAGCTCCCCCCACTCTGAATACACACCCCACCGGCAGGAGAGCCAGGGAAAATGGTCAGCACCCCAACGCTGCCGGTTTGAACCCAAGGCTCCACCACCAACACCAAGGGCCCGACGGCAGTGCAGACGGGACGTCATACACAGCCAAACCGAAATAAAACTAGGATTCGTTTCCTCCCGTATCCAGGCACCCCAAAATCCTAGCGCAGGAGGAAACTCCATCAGGGCTGGAATCAGGGGCCCCGAGGCCCACCCCCAAAAAAGGCCTTTCGAAGGTCTGAAGTTCATAGGAACAACACACAGGGTATGAGCCCCACCCTGGAAAACTACCCTGACCAGAGAAATCCCTCTGCGGAGTCCCCCAAAGACTAAAGCCAGGGTTTTGCAGTGCTCTAGTGCACTTCTTCCTGACTTACACCAGACCCTGACCCACTGAGAATGCATCAGGCTGGGGGCGACCGAGTCTCCGAAGAAACGAAGGGACCTACCTGAGCCCCAAGACGGGCGCGCAGGCGATCCCCCGGGAGCCCCCCGCGAGGTCCACGCCGTCCGCTCCCGGCACCGCGTCCTGCGGCCTGCAAAGCAAAGGGCGTCAGCGCACGGCCCGCGCTCGCACGGCCGACACGCACCGCCGGGCCGGTGCGCTCAGAACCAACTGGCAAAGTGCATAAGCCATCAACATTGTCGATCTGATGGGGAAAAAAGAGTGGTCATCCTGTACACCGGCGCGGACCCGGGGCAGCGCCCTCCGGCCCAAGCCCCGCTCCAAGGCCTGTGCCCGGCCAGCAGAGCGGGAGCCGGCACGAGGCAGCGCAAGGCCTGGAGAAGAAAGAGGGATTGTCCACTTACCAGCGTTGCCATGCCCAGTGCGGGGCGGCCCGCGACGGGAGGAGATGAGAAAGTGAACATACCGCGGCGCGCCGCGAAAACGAAAGGCCAGAGACGCTCGAGACTTGCCTTATATAGCAGGCGGAACTCTCGCGCCTGCGCACTGCGCCGGAAGGGTTTTCTCGTCTCGCGCGGCGCGCGGGGCCCTCTGGGAAGTGTAGTCCCGGCGCCGCCCGGCAGAAAGCGCCCCCGTCGTCGGTCGGGCCGCGCCTCGCCCCGCCCCCTCCCGCACGCGAGGGGCCGCCCGGGCCCGCCGGCCGCGCCGCCATGTCGCGCCTCGCTTGCCCCCGGCCGCCACTCGGGCGCCCCCGCCTCCGGGCCCCGCCGCAGCCCGCGCCGGCCCGGGCCCCGGCCAGCCCGCCCGCGGCCGCCCGCCGCCCGCCGCCCGCCGCCGGGGGCAGCTGAGGCGCCCGCGCTCGGCCCCGCCGGCCCGGCCCCCGGCCCCGCCCTCCGCCGGCCCCCTCCGCCCCCCGCCCCTTCCCCTCCCCCTCCCCTCCCTTGCCCTCCCCTCCCCTCCCCCCCGCCCTCCGCCCTCCGCCCCGGCCGGCTCGCCCCGCCCCGCGCAGGACGGAAACCGAAAGTGCGCGGCGCCAGGGACAGGACGCGGCCCGGCCCAGTGAGTGACCCGCGCCCGGCCCCCGCCCCGGACCCCCGGGCGCCCGCGCCCCCTCCCCCCTTCACGCCCGGACCCTCCTCCTGTCCTCACCGCGGCGCCCGGAATCCCCCGTCCTGGCCCTCCTCGGCGCCCCGACCCCCTCCCGTCCCCTCTTCGGTGCCCGGGACCCCCGCCTGGGCCTCCCTCGGCTCCCCAGGACCCCTCGCCCGCCTCCTCCTCCTCCTCCTCCTCCGGACTTCCTCCCGCCCCCTCCCGTCCCCTCCTGGGCTCCCGGACCCCCCTCCCGCCCCCTCTTCGGCTTCCCGGACTCCCCACCCGCCGCCTCCTCGGCGCCCGGACCCCCCTCCTGTCCCCTCGGCTCCCCGGGGGCCCCCTCCTGTACCCTCTCCGGCGCCTAGGACCCCCCTCCCGCCCCCCTCTTCAGCTCTGCGACCCCCCTCCCGCCCCCTCTCCAGCGCCTAGGACCCCCCCTTCCCGCCCCCTCCTTGGCTCCCCTGGTCTCCCTTCCCGGCCCTCTGGGCTGATCTCCACTCTCTGCTCTCCGGCCTCCGCCCCCCTCCAGCCCCCCCCCCCCCCATCATCACCCCTCCGCGGCCCCTTTCACCTGCCCCGACCCCAGACCCTGCTTGCACCCCTCCTTCGCCCGCCCCGCGTCCCCGCTCCCCTGCCCGGGCCCCGCGGCAGCGCCTGGCTGCAGCGCCCGCGGCCTTCACCTCCCTGCCCACGCGCGGCCGGCCGGGCACTGGGGCCCCCCCAGCCCGCCGCGCCCCCCCCCAGCTCAGGATCCTGGAGACCGCCCCCCCGCAGCCCTGCCGCCCGCCCCGGTAATGACCATCCTCTGCCGTGACCCGCTTGCCAGCTGGGCCAGCACTAATTCCCTGCTTCCTGCCCTGCGGCCTGGGCTCCCCAGACCCGCTCCCGGGGGGCTGCCTCCAGCGTCTCTGCCCCCCTCTCTGGCTTTCCATCCTTCTGCGTTTCCTTGTTCCCACCCTTCTCCAAATTCCTGAGTTTCTGGGTCGGTTTGTTTTTGTGTGGGGGACCAGCTAGGAGGGATTTGTTCTGCCAGAAGGGATCTGTGCCACCGATTATTTGTTTAATTAAGAAAAATGATTCTCTAAATATTGAGTCTGGGCCACAAAAGCAGGATTTGAGAGTCCGAGGGAAGAGAGTCACCCGGAATGCCAGTGGGAAGGAGAGAGACTTTCCTTTTTTTTTCTGATGAGGATCAAAGCTGCTCCCGACATAATGCCAGATCTATTCACAGTTTCCAGCTATGAATATTTTAAAACTCAGCGAGGGGACAGTCGCAGAAATCCCCGGGCTTGAGGACTCTGAGTCACCCACTGTCTCCCAGCCCGCATGACGGCTGTGGGAGCTGAGCTGAGAAGTGCTCTATGGGGCGTCCGCTACCCCGTTAGAACCACCGTCCACAGTCAGAGAAGGAAGGGGAAGGCGCGTCTCCCTGGGCGTTGAGACATGTCGTTTCTCTCTCTTGATTTAGTTGGTGAAAGGCTTAATCAGCTTGGTTATATCTGAAAGGACAGAAGGATGATTGCCGACTAGTTCTTTATGAACTTGAGTCCAGTAGGCTGGAGTTATGCCAGACGTGATACATCATGGCTTTTGGATAAACAAAAATGCACTCGTTTTTCCGTTTTGTCAACAGGATTTGCTCTGTGGGAAAGGAAAATGAAACCTAGCAACTGATTAAGTAACTTGACTAAGGCATACGCCGGGCAGTAGTTCTGAATGGAAACTGGTGACTTCATTCTACTTCCAAGAAAATGCAGGAAGGGGTTTTTGACCCCTGAACCACCTCGGTGGTGATTGGCTGTTCATCGAGCAGACTGTGACTAAAACCTGTGTTGGACTCTCACTTAGCAGATTATAAAAGTACAGAGTCCGAGGATTGGTTCGATGCTGGGTTTTTTTCCCCCTGCTTCCTAGATGCCGTGTCTGGGAGATAACCAGTAACTCCCGAGCTGGGCAGATTTCCAGATAACGGAGCGTGAAGGCGGAGGGGTCTGTCCGCTCAGACATGGAGGACAGAAGACCTTGTCCAGAGGCCAGACCCAGGAACCCCCATGCTAATCCCAGAGGTGAGCACAGTGTCCTGTCGGGACTCTCTGGGGAGGGACGGGCCCATCCATTTCCCGACAGCAGTCATGAGCGAGTGCGGTTTGCTTTAGCAGAATTATTGATGAGGTGTCCGACGTGAGAGCTCGTGGATTATTAGAGCGGCGTTCTCTAATAGAACAGTGCTGGAAAACATGCCATTGTCATGTCTGGAGCAGTCGTACAGTGGGTAGGGCGCTTGCCGGGCATGGGCTAAACATAAGCGAACAAAAAATTGCTGGTTTCAAGTTTTTGCTTTTGTGTCTGTTTGCTCTGGGGTTATACTTGGTGGTGCTGGAGGACCATGAAGTGCCAGGGGTTGGCTGACCCTAGGGCCCCAACCTGCAAAGCGGTGCTCGAACCCTTAAGGGTACCGTTTCCCCGGCCCTGTCCTTTCAGCGAGCAACAATTGAAAACCCCCCGACTGGGACGTAGCTTGTTCTGTCTCGCATGCTCAAGACCCAGAGTTTGATCCCCAGAACTGCATGACGCTTAAACACCATCGGGGGTGACCCTGGTCGCCCCTGAGTGGTGCCAGGTTGCAGCCCCCCTGTGGTGGGCCGGACTGTTGGGTTGGAAAGCCGATATTAGCGTCATAGGGTCTGCCCCCCCACACGCTCTGCACGGCCAGGGGAAAGTGGGAGGAGATGAAATCATTTTACTACCAATTTGATAGCTGAATGAAATTTAATAATTTGGTATTTGGTTCATGTAAGCCAGTTGTCGAAATAGCATTTTGTGGGGCATTGTTTGTGTGTTTATTGGACCGCACTAGGTCATCCCGGGGGCTGCGGCGCTCGGGAGACCCTGTGTGTGGAATCAGCTCAGCCCAGAGCTCGCGCAGCCCTTGGCCCTTTGAGCCATTCCCCAGCCCCAGGTTTTATGATTTTTGTTACAATTATGTAAATTTTTATTACGGTGGGTTGATTTGTTTTTCCTTTTTTTGGGGGGTGAGGGGTCACATTCAGCGGTGCTCAGGGACTCCTGTGCTCTGGGCTGCTGAGCTGTGTCCCACTCCAGAGACGCAGACATCCATAAGCCTGGGCTGTGGGAGGGAGAGGAAAACACTTAAAATATTTTGCATGGGCTGGAGGGGGAGAGTGTGTTGGGTCTGGGGATTGCTGTGTCTGCTGCTGGCCCGGGCGCAACCCCCAGGTCTCAGAATCCCTGACACAGAGACAGGAAAAAGTTCTGAGCACTGAGAAAGTAGGACTTCTGATATTTTGGGAATTTGAAAAGTAAATATGAAAGTACCAATTGTAAAAGCATAGTTTTGGAGGCCAGAGAGGTAGTCCAGCGGGTAAGGTGCAAACAGGAAGCAAAGAGCTTAGGGCAGAGGGAGAGAGGGTCTTGCTGAGCACACGGGGGATCTTGGTTCCAACCCCGGCACCGAGTACGGTGCCTGGAGCACGGCCAGGATTTCTAGTTTACCTATATCCCAACTTATTCCATTATTTTACATGAATGTTTTCTTCAGAAAGTTCAAACTAAGTGGGATTTGGAAATAACTAGCAGTGAGGTGGTTGGTGGTGTACAATAACTGTGTCAAAAGCTTAAACATTAACAGTTTTGTAAACCGTGTAACTTTTAAAGCTCAATAAGAGGGGGCTGGAGTGATAGCACAGCGGGGAGGGCGTTTGCCTTGCATGCGGCCGACCCGGGTTCACATCCCAGCATCCCATATGGTCCCCTGAGCACCGCCAGGGGTGATTCCTGAGTGCATGAGCCAGGAGTGACCCCTGTGCATCACCAGGTGTGACCCAAAAAGAAAAAAAAAAGAATAAAGCTCAATAAGAAACATGGACAGAAATCCCATTTCAGCATTGTAATGAAATGATGATCTCAAAGAAACTGCACATTATAAACTTTTATTTATTTATTTATTGCTTTTTGGGTCACACCCGGCGATGCACAGGGGTCACTCCTGCCTCTGCACTCAGGAATTACCCCTGGCGGTGCTCAGGGGACCCTACGGGATGCTGGGAATTGAACCCGTGTTGGCCACATGCAAGGCAAATACCCTACCCGCTATGCTGTCACTCCAGCTCCAAATTTTTATAACTTTTTAAAATCAAGTCATAGTGTAGTTTTATTTTGTTTTTAAACTCCCTTAAGATATTCTGTCGTTTGAGTCAGCTGCAGAATTAGTTTTAGAAAAAAGGAAACTAGAAACTCAACTTGGATGTGTTGGCCAAGGTCACTTATAAAATGTGAGAGATAAAGGGAGACAGTTTCGTTTCCCTGGCAGGCCAGTTATCGTCCCCTGAGGCCCGGGTGTTTCTTTTTCCTCTGTAATCTGCGCTAGTGGGTGAACACGAGCTGCAAAAAGAGAAAAACTTGAGTTTCTTTTTTTCATTTCCTGAGTCATAGTTTTTGAGTTTCACTTTCCAGCTTCCTTCAGAAATCAATTCATTAACTGAAAAACGTCTTGGTGAAGCAAGCCCTTTGCCCTGTGTTGCTTTTGCTGATGCTGTGCAAAGTTTAAGATAAAACTTGTAATGGGGGTGGGAGGGAACGTGGGGGCACGGGTGAAGGGAAGTCAGCATGGACGGTAGGGCTCGTGCTGGAACATGGTGTGCTTAAAACTCAGTTTATGGATAGCACTGTTATTCGTGGTATCTAACAAAATTAAAATAAAACCCTTGTAATGGAGGAATTGGAGAGAGAGTACAGCGGCAAGGCGCTTGCCTTGCATAGAGCTGACCTGGGTTCAATCCCTGGCACCACATACACCCCCTGGGCCCTGCCAGGAGTTATCTCCGTGTGCAGAGCTAGCAGTAAGCCCGTACCACACTGTGGGTAAGGCCCAGAGCCCCGCCCCACCCCACCCCATCCCACCCCACCCCCAAAAGGGAAAACTTTTATTTTCTTGTGTATCAGGTGGTATATTAAACATCTTATAAATGTTTTATCTTTTATGACAGCCCGTATTCCAAGGCTTGGGCAATGAGGTTTGACAAAGCTTTTATAGTGCCAGAGTAAGGTTTGAGCCAGAGCCGTTGGACTCTGAACCTCATTTTCTGACCGTTTGTTACTGACAAGAGACCAGAAGTGATGGACTGATCTATCTTTACAACCCTCTGAAACAATCCCAGCTTGTTAGGGTTCAGTGAGATACTGTGGCCTGGAGAACGAGCCCCAGGGCTGACGTGGTCTTGGCGGCGTTGCTGGGTTGAAGTCCAGGCCCCCGAGAGTGGCTGCCCTGTTTGTTTTCTAACATGTCAAGAATGCAGCAAACGGGCCAGACCGGTAGTACAGCAGGGAGGGCATTTGCCCTGCATGCAGCTGGCTCTGGTTCGATCCCCTGCGCTCCATACGGTTCCCTGACCACTGCCAGGAGTAATTTCTGAGTGCAGAGCCAGGAGTAACCCCTGAGCATCTCCTGGTATGACCTCTTCTCCCCCCAAAAATGAAATAAAGAATATAAACGTTTCAACAAGTGTTTATTCCTTTTCCCTCTGTGCTTTCTGAAAAGCAACAACAAAAACCTATTTTTATAACATCCATAGTACCCTTGATAATCTCTTCTGCATTTCAGAGGCTGTGCTCTCCTCTTCTCTCTGTACTGGCTGTTTGAGGGCTGCACATGGGGCTGCAGTGCTCACTGGGAGCTCCACTGCTGTTGTGGTTCTGGGGGCCACACAGTGTGGCTTGGACCAGGGATCAGGCTCAGGGCGAGCAGGCACGACATGTGCTCTGCCACGGCGCTGTCTCCCCAGGCCGGCCTTGGCATTTATTGTACAACTTAGGAAACCTGTTTTCTCCCTGAGTGAAGCCTAAGCTCCTGGGTGTTTGAGAACGTGTTCGTTTTTATCCTGTATTCTCTTGCACCTTGATTTTTGTCTCACTGGTATCCCATTTTAATCAGGGCCTGTGGATGGAGAATTACCACGAGGTAGAAATCAAGCCAATAACCCCGCCAATGCTTTCCGAGGCGCCCACCAGCCGGGGAGGCATCCTCGGGCCAGTAACCACCCCGTTCCTTGCCGGCAAAGGGAGGAGAGGTTTGCAGCCATGGGCCGGAATCCGCACCAGGGACGGAGGAACCATGAGGGACATGCCAACGACGAGCCGCGAGGCCAGAGGCGTGGTCAAGAGAACGACACCAGGCGGAGAACTGGCAACCAAGAGGGGAGGAACCGCAGGCCACCGTGGTCTGAGGAAAACTTCCAGCCGTGGCGGACCCCCCACCAGAAGCCTCCCGAGCAGCCGCAGCAGATGAAGAAGCTGGGCTACAAGTTCCTCGAGAGTCTCCTGCAGAAAGACCCGTCGGAGGTGGTCATCACGCTGGCCACGAGCTCCGGGCTGAAGGAGCTCCTGTCTCATACCTTCATGAAGTCCAACTTCCTTGAGCTCATCTGCCAGGTTCTTCGCAAGGCTTGCAGCTCCAAAATGGACCGCCGGAGCGTGCTGCACGTCCTGGGCTTGCTGAAGAACTCCAAATTCCTCAAAGTTTGCCTGCCAGCATATGTGGTAGCCATGATCACCGAGCCCGTCCCCGAGATTCGAAACCAGTACCCGGAACATATCGGCAACATCATCTCCCTCCTGCAGGACCTGGTGAGCGTCTTTCCCGCCAGCTCCGTGCAGGAGACCTCCATGCTCATCTCCCTCCTGCCGGCGTCGCTTAATGCCTTGAGAGCCTCTGGCGTGGACATAGAGGAGGAGACAGAGAAGAACCTGGAGAAAGTACAGACCATCATTGAGCACTTGCAGGAGAAGAGGCGAGAGGGCACGTTGAAAATAGACACGTACACGCTGGTGCAGCCGGAGGCAGAGGACCAGGTGGAGAACTACCGGACCATACCCATCTACCCTACCTACAACGAGGTCCACCTGGATGAGAGGCCGTTCCTCCGCCCGAACATCATTTCTGGGAAGTACGACAGCACCGCCATCTATCTGGATACCCACTTCCGACTTCTGCGGGAAGATTTTGTCAGACCGCTGCGAGAAGGCATTTTGGAACTTCTCCAGAGTTTCGAAGACCAAGGCCTGAGAAAGAGAAAGTTTGATGATATCCGAATCTACTTTGACACCAGGATTATTACCCCTGTTTGCTCCTCATCTGGCATCGTCTACAAGGTGCAGTTTGACACGAAACCACTGAAGTATGTTCGCTGGCAGAATTCCAAGCGACTGCTCTACGGGTCCTTAGTGTGCATGTCCAAGGACAATTTTGAGACGTTTCTTTTTGCCACGGTGTCTAACCGGGAACAGGAAGATCTCTGCCGGGGAATTGTTCAGCTCTGCTTCAACGAGCAGAGCCAGCAGCTCCTAGCAGACGTCCAGCCCTCCGACTCTTTCCTCATGGTGGAGACCACCGCGTACTTTGAGGCTTACAGGCATGTCCTCGAAGGGCTCCAGGAGGTCCAGGAGGAAGACGTCCCCTTCCAAAGGAACATTGTGGATTGTGATTCGCAGGTGAAGGAGCCGCGGTACTTGCTAATGGGGGGTCGATACGATTTCACCCCCTTGATCAAGACCCCGTCTGCCTATGGGGAGTCTCTGAGGAGTGCAGAGAACCTAAGATACTCCAGAGTGAATGTCTTGGACCCCAACCAGTGGCCTTCTAAAGAGACCCTGAAACTGGATGACTCCCAGATGGAAGCCTTGCAGTTTGCTCTCACCAGGGAACTGGCTATTATTCAAGGACCACCTGGGACAGGTAAGAGAATTTTTCGCATCTGCCCTGTGAGATACGCAGAGGAAGCCTAACTGGAGATTTCTGGGACCTCTCGGTTAGAATATTTCCTTGACTCTTAGACTGTTCAAGGAAACATTTTCTTTGAATATCAGACTGTTAGTAAAGCAACTGTTCATGGCGATTTTTCCAGTGGGGACCCATTAATACATGTAATAAAGTCATGAGGGTAGACTCCTAGTGGTTAAACTCCGAAAGATGGATTACCTGTGCTGGAGCAAACATTCTGTTAGTTTGATGCTTGATTTCACACATAGAGGAATGGCACTATATACTGTTCTACGTGCTTTATATGTATCAACGCCAGTGCCGCCTCCCAGCTGTGTGAGGTAGAAACGGATTGAACCTATTCACGGATTAAAAAAAAAATTAAGGCAGGGAGGTTGAATGATACACTGAAACTCACAAACGATGCTAGATGATCAGAGTAGAGTCTTAGCTCCCTGTTTACCTCACTATACTTGTGTGTTGTTATTTGTGTTTTGTTTCCTTGGGTTTTTTTAATTTGCTTTTTGGGTCACACCAGCGATGCACAGGGGTTACTCCTGGCTCTGCACTCAGGAATTACTCCTGGAGGTGCTCGTGGGACCCTATGGGATGCTGGGGATTGAACCTGGGTCAGCCACCGTGCAAGGCAAACGCCCTACCCGCTGTCCACTGTGCTATCGCTCCAGCCCCTGTTATTTGTTTTTGTTTGTGGGCCCAACCCCGCCCCCCCAGTGCTCCGGTGACCTTGTGATAGATGAATTTTTTTTGTTGTTGTTGTTGGGTTTTTTTTTTTTTTTTTGGGTCACACCCGGCGATGCTCAGGGGTTACTCCTGGCTCTACACTCAGGAATCACCCTTGGTGGTGCTCGGGGGACCCTATGAGATGCTGGGAATTGAACCCAGGTTGGCTGTGTGCAAGGCAAACGTCCTCCCCACTGTGCTATCACTCCAGCCCCCTATGATACGGTGAGTTGAACTTGGGGCTCCAGTACAAAACATGTGCTCCTGGCCTGGGAGACGACGCAGAGGACTGAAGTGTAAGCTTTGCGTGCAGAAACCCTGGGTTTAATATTGGCAGGTCCTGGACTCCGGCACCAGAAGCAAATCCTGACACCATGTCAGGTAGAGCCCAAACACCCAGACAAGGGGGCTGGAGCAATAGCACAGCGGGGAGGGCGTTTGCCTTGCAGGCGGCCGACCCAGGTTTGATTCCCAGCATCCCATAGGGTCCCCTGAGCACCGCCAGGAGTAATTCCTGAGTGCAGAGCCAGGAGTGACCCCTGTGCATCGCCAGGTGTGACCCAAAAAGCAAAAAAAGAACAAAAAACAACAACAAAAACACCCAAACAAGGGAACTGAAATCACACATGCACTGCAGGCCTTGGAACTATCTCCCAGACACTTTGATTCATTTATTTGTTGGGGAGGAGTCGGGGGAGGGCGCTTGTGCCGTAACCCCTCTGTTATCGCTCCGGCTGCGTGCTTGTTCTTGGTGGAAATACACATCTCTGTCCCTCACCCACTTCTGCTCTACTCTGCGCTGATAATCCACTGCTAAGGGCCATCTTTATGTGCATATTTCCAGATGTTCTCCAAGATTAATACTGGTGGGTCTTTGCATCTTTGTGGATATTTACATGTTGACCAACATATATGCATAATTTTAAATTTATTTTTAAACTGACAACTTTTAAAGTGAGGTCATGCTTTATATATTGGTCTGAAATTTGTGAATACATATTGGGGGCCAGGGTGATAGTGCAATGGGTAGGGCACTGGCCTTGCACGTTGCCAACCTGGGTTCAGTGATCACTGGAGCCTTCCAGGAGTGATTCCTGAGCACCCCAAAACAAACAAATTTTAAAAGTGTAAATATATATAATAATAATATTATAGGCATTTTTATGATCTCTGCATACTAATTTGTTTTTTCGCCTCCTAAGATGAAAATTCAGATAATAGTTGTGGTGGTAGGTTCTGCTAGCTTTCTCTGCTGAAAGGATGTCTGTCCTCTTCCTCCCTTAACCCCCCTACCGCCTCCCCCTGCAAAAAAAAAAAAAATACCAGAAAAGGTTGTTTTAAAAACACTGATAAGGTGGGCTGGAGCGATAGCACAGCTGGTAGGGCATTTGCCTTGCACATGGCCCAGCATCCCATATGGTCCCCTGAGCACCACCAGAGGTAATTCCTGAGTGAAGAGCCAGGAGTAACCCCTGTGCATGTGACTCAAAAATAAAAACAAACAAACAAACAAAAAACCACTGATAAGGTAATAGCAAGATATTCCAGGCATTGAGGTGCTTCTTGCTTTGCTTGCAGTCTGCCTGTCCCTCCTGTACCACAGATGGTTTCATTGCCAGGAAGGACCCCCAAGCAGGCAGGACTGGCCCCTGGTCACTGCCAGGTGTGGTCCCAAAACCAATTTAAAAACCCAAAGTAATGTCAGTCATGTTAAATTAATACAGTAAAATGAGAGGTTTCTCCCTGATAGTCTAGGGTTTATCTAGGGCGATAATCTAGGGTTTAAGTGCGTGTAAACGTGCCCTGGCTTGGACCCCCACACTGCATGGTCCCTGAGCACTTGCCTAGAAGCCCTCAAGCACCAGGCATGCCCCTCTCGATGTACCGAACTGCATCGAGTTAACAGTTGCCAAGACCCCAAATTTGGATGGTATCTTTCTGCCAAAGGGGCGAGGGGGTGCGGGGCCACATGCGGGTCAGCTTGTACCCACAGGGCAAGTGCTTCAGCAGCCTAATGGTGTCTTCAGGCTTCCTGGTACCCCAGAATTGCTGCTGTGCCTCTGACCAGACCCCAACAACTCAGGACCAAAATTCCTGAGAGATTAAACAGTCAGAAGTTAGGTATGTGGGAGCCATGCCCACAAGCCACCGCTGGCTCAGCTATGCAAGCTCATTTATGGGCCTTACTTCAGAGACCCATAAATAAATCTTGAAAGAGATCAAAAGTGGCAGTTCATCTTGAACCCACGCAAGGCTGAACAGCCTTGGTAGTGGGGGCGGGTCAGCCTGGTGCTCACCCAAGCAGAACCCCCCACAGTCGCTTGCTTCCACAATCCAAAATCACTTCCATCCGTCTTGGGACAGACTTTACCGAGATATAATCTGCTGAAAACTCGGGTATGCGGGTTTTGTGACTGAAATCTCCGGGCTTTCTGGGGTTTTGGATGGGCTACCTCCCCCCCTCCTCCCTGTACTTCCAGAAGCCTTGGCAGTCACATCCACATGCCATAAGCTGCCACCCAGTTAAAAAACTGCTCCAGCCTTACTTTCCCAGTAGAAATAATGAACGACCTAAACAAACATGATCACCTCTTGGTACCTATATTGCACGGAAAGAGAGGAAGAGGAAGAGTGTCTGCCTTAGAGGCAGGATGGGGTGGGGGTGGGGGATGGCTGGAGGGAAATGGGGGACATTGGTAGTGAGGAAGGTGCACTGGTGGAGAGATGCTGTTGGGACATTGTATGACTGAAACCCAATCATGAACAGCTTTGTAATGTCTCACCGGAATTTCGATACAAGTTTTTTAAAATTTTTTATTGGGGAGGAGAGAAGGGAAGAAATTGATCACACACACACACACACACACACACACACACACACACACACAAACAAGAATGTACTTGTTTATATTCCTGCCAAGAATGAATTAGTGTTTCTGTTTCCTTATAGTCTTCCTAATATTTATGTTATTGATCCCTCTAATTGTTTTGCTTTAGGGCCACACCCAGCAGTGCTCAGGGCTTCCTCCTGGTTCTTTGCTCAGGGGCCACTCCTGGCCATGCTCAGGGACTATGGGTGTTGCTAGGAATTCAACCCGGGTTGGTACCATGCAAGGCAAATTCCTTACCTGCTATACTATTTCTCCAGCCTGATCTCCTAGTTTCTACTGATAAGAGAGGTTTGAATTTTTGGTCATGGGACTGGAGGGGTAGTACAGAGGGCAGGGCTCGTGCCATACACACGGTTGACTGAGGTTCAGTTCCCAGTACCCCATGTGGTCTCCTGTTGAGCCCTGATGTGATCAAGAGTAAGCCCTGATGCCCCAGAGGGGAGTGGGTGAGAGTCTTCCCGGCCCCAAGGGACCCAGCTGAAAACCTCCAGAACCCAGCCGCCGCCCTGTTCAAGGCCACACCCCACACGCTCGGGCTGACCTCACCTATGAGTGAACGTATTCCCGACCACTCAGCCTAATGTGGCCACGTGACACACCCTATCCATACTCTAAGAATAAAGCACCATATTTGTGATGGAGTTCAAATAGTAGGCACCATAGAGGGGGGAAAAATACATATATACACACATGTTTATATATATTTATTTACAGATGTATATACGAAAATTCACAAGGCTCAACCTTTAATGACATGTTAGTGATCTCTTATACAAGGTCCTAATGGCCCCTATCAAAATAGAACAACCTTCACACTTTTTCCTCTGTGGATACCTTTTTGTAGCATTTTCAGCAGTTTTTCATAACAATACAAAGTATATTATTTCAGGTCTCCTTTGGGACAGGGAATGGGGTTTGGATGGAAACATCCCAAATGTGGTAGTGGGAAGGTATAATGGCGATGAGATTGGTGTTTGAATATTAAATGTAATCAAATATTGTGAACTACCTTATAAAATAAAACAATTTAAAAAAAAAAAGAGTAAGCCCTGATCTACCACTGGTTGTAGCCCCAAACCAAAAATATTTGGTATATTATTAATTTTAATTTTATGTTTAATAAGGAATAGTTCCAAAACAAAATTTAAAAGATTCTTCGGTTTTGGACCATACCATGGTGCCTGGGGGCTTCTCCTGACGTTGAGCTGGTAATCAAACCCAGCCTCCAGCGTATAAAACACGTGCCCTGGTCCCTTGAGATTAGGTCCTGGGGCCATAGAGATGGTACAGCATGGCAGGCTCTTGCCTTGCACGTGACTGAACTGAGTTCGATCCTCAGCATCCCATATGGTCCTCCATGCTGTGCCAAGAGTTATCCCTGAGCACTGCCAGACGTAGCCCAGAAACAAAAATCAAAATAAAGGTGCAGGGGCGGGGTGGGGGGAGGTCTGGGGCTCGGGGATAAAGTGCGTGCCTTGACCTTGCACGTGTGTCACCAGCAAGAAACTGGGGAAACAGGAAGAGAGGAGGCTGGAGGGCGGAGATAGCACAGCAGATAGTACACGAGCCTTACTGGGCTCATCTTAGGTCAGTCCCTGGCTTGTCTCCCCAAGCACTGCCCAGAGTGAACCCTGAGCACAGCTGGGGGAGGCCCCGAGGCCCAAGAAGAGAGGGAAGGTGAGAAAAAGAGCAAGTGAATAAATTATTATGAGCAACTTTATAAAAAAAAAAAATATATATATATATATATATATATATATATATATATATATATATATATATTTGCTTTTTGGGTCACACCTGGCGATGCACAGGGGTTACTCCTGGCTCTGCACTCAGGAATTACTCCTGGCGGTGCTCAGGGGACCATATGGGATGCTGGGAATCGAACCCGGGTCGGCCGCGTGCAAGGCAAACCCGCTGTGCTATTGCTCCAGCCCCTATAAAAATATATTTAAAAAAAAAGTAAGTGATCATACTTATTTATCCATAGTGACTTCTCTGGGAAGTTTCACGGGAAGCTGGTAAGAGGAGCCAGGTGACTGGGAAGCACGATTATCCTAAAGTAAACAAGCTAAGGACAGTCTGGGCCGGGGAGCTGGCAGAGGGCTGGGGGTGCATGATTTGGATGTGTGGCAGTCCAGTTTGGCCACAGGCTCCCTATCTGCCAGTTTAGCCCTGGGGACCCTGAGCATCACTGTGTGGCCTTGGCAGTGCTCAGTACCACAGGGCCCAGGCATCAGACGTGTCCTCACTGACCAAGCACTGCTGAGAGTGGCCCTGGGGCCCTGAGCATTGCTTGGGAAACTCAAGGATTTTCTTTTTTGTTTGTTTGTGTTTTGCTTTTTGGGTCACACCCGGCAATGCTAAGGGGTTACTCCTGGCTCTGCACTCAGGAATTATCCCTGGCGGTGCTCTATTACCCCTATGGGATGCTGGGAATCAAACCGGGGTCAGCCACATGCAAGGCAGACGCCCTCCCTGCTGTGCTATCACTTCAGCCTCAAGGATTTTCTTTCTTTCTTTCTTTCTTTCTTTCTTTCTTTCTTTCTTTCTTTCTTTCTTTCTTTCTTTCTTTCTTTCTTTCTTTCTTTCTTTCTTTCTTTCTTTCTTTCTTTCTTTCTTTCTTTCTCTCTCTCTCTCTTTTTGGGTCACACCCAGCGATGCCCAGGGGTTACTCCTGGATCTGCACTCAGGAATCACTCCTGGCAGTGATCAGGGACCCTATGGGATGCTGGGAATGGAACCTGGGTCGGCCACGTGCAAGGCAGACGCCCTCCCTGCTGTGCGCTCTAGCCCCCTCCCCCCAAGGATTTTCTTTGGTGATGACTTGCTATAAGTGATAACCCCCTTTAAAAGAATCTCCGAGGGGCTGGAGCGATAGCACAGCGGGTAGGGCGTTTGCCTTGCACGCGGTCAACCCGGGCTCAATTCCCAGCATCCCATAGGGTCCCCTGAACACCGCCAGGAGTGATTCCTGAGTGCAGAGCCAGGAGTAACCCCTGTGCATCGCCACGTGTGACCCAAAAAGAAAAAAATAAAAATCTCCAAGTGGGGGCCAGAACGATAGTGCATTGCGGGTAGGGCTTTGCCTTGTATGGGGTTGACCCAGGTTCAATCCCCAGCATCTCATATGGTCCCCCAAGCACCGCCAAGGAGTGATTCCTGAGTGCAGAGCTAGGAGTAGACCTCTGAGCACCACAGAGTATGGCCCAAAATTTGTAAAAAGAAAGAAGAAAAGTCTCCTAGTTGTTAACTGGACTGGAGCGATAACACAGCGGTAGGGCTTTCGCCTTTTACGAGGCCAACCCGTGTTCTATTCCTCCGCCCCTCTCGGAGAGCCTGGCAAGATACCCAAAGTATCCCACCTGCACGGCAGAGCCTGGCAAGCTCCCTGTGGCGTATTCGATATGCCAAAAACAGTAACAGCAAGTCTCACAATGGAGACGTTACTGGTGCCCGCTCGAGCAAATCGATGAACAGCTGGACAGTGCTACAGTGCGACGGTTTGTTAACTGTTAACTCTCCTTTTTGTCTTCTAGGCAAGACTTATGTGGGTCTCAAAATTGTTCAGGCCCTTCTAACCAATGAACCTGTTTGGCAAATTAGCCGCCAGAAGTTCCCCATCTTGGTCGTGTGCTATACTAATCATGCTTTGGACCAGTTTTTAGAAGGTAATGTCTGTGGGCAGAACGTTCTCTCTCAAGACATGGTTGAATCAGCAGCAGCTTCACTGGCTTCTATTGTTCCCTGGTTCCTACCCTGCTCCGCCAGGCTGCGTGTGTTCCGTTCTGTCTTGATTCTGGGCGTCATCCTCCTACGTCTTTGCTCGCTCTACTTCATCAGCGCTGCTTATCTTCAGTTCTTTCCAGCTCGCCAGACTTCCTCATCCCATGCTGTCCCCCTGCCTAGAATCTGCTTTTTCTCTCCTCTCTGCTTGTCTCCTAACCCGTCCATTCTCTCTGCTCGTTCACCTCCCTTCAGGCCAACTCTCCTGATTACCTTCACACAGTGACAATTCTTTTAGAATTTTTTTTCAGATGTTTAGCACGTATAGAATAATTCATTTCTGTCTCTAACCTGTCTTGTGTACATTCTAAGGGTCTGTCAAGTTTCTTTCTATCTTCATGACACATTATTGGCGTTCAAAAAATAATTAATTGCATTAATGAATGAGTATGTCTGTTTTTTGCTTAAAATGTTATTTTCCATTCCTCTTTTCATTTACATAAATCTTCCTTATTCTTGGAGTCTCGTTTTAAGCATTATATTTTCAACACTAGATCTCTTCCCCTCCCTAGAAGGCATGCCCCCCATTACTTAAGAGGATCTTGTATTTAATATTACCTACTACACTTGATGACCATTCTGATAAATTGCTTAATATGCATCTTATCTTCAGACTGAGACAGGAGAACAGCTTAGGGACTGCTTTCTCGTCCTTACCTGCCTTATATCTGGCAAGTAATAAGCAGTCAGTAAATATCTGAAAAGTGAATAGTAAAGAACTAATGCTTATTTTGTATCAGACCCTACCACGGGACTGTAAAAGATGCCCCTTCTCTTCCCTAGATGTAGCTCTTTACGGAAAGTACTAATGCCTCTAAGTCATAAACGGTGTTCCAAGCTCAAGTGAAGTAACGATGCAGTTTCCGTAGCTGAGTGATAGAGCCAAGAGTTGGGGCCTCCAGTGGTCTGATTCAGAAGCTCGTGTTCTTCCCTCCCCCGCCTGACTTGCTCTTGTTGGTCGTCAGCGCTAAGGGATTTCAGGGGTTGAGCGGCCCCCCCACCACCCGTAAGACACTAGCGTCCTCGGCAGGCCGGGTGGTGTCTGTCACATGTTAGTGGTGCAGTTACTTGTCAGCACCAGTCGGTTCCTTGCGGGACCAACTGAGGCCACATCCCCCACACGTGCCGCTCTCCGCGGAGAGGCTCCGCCACGGCTCCTGCCAACTCTGCCATGCCCCGCTTTGCTTCACAGGCATCTACAAGTGTCTAAAGACCAGCGTCACGCGGGTCGGTGGAAGGAGCCACAGACTCCGCCACGCTCCACTTTGCTTCACAGGCATCTGCAGGTGTCAGAAGACCAGCATCGTCCGGGTGGGCGGCAGGAGCAACAGCGAGGTCCTGAAGCAGTTCACGCTGCGGGAGCTGAGGAACAAGCGGGAGTTCCGGCGCAACCTCCCCATGCACCTGCGCAGGGCCTACATGAGTGTAAGCCGGGAGCACCAGCCTGCCCCTGCCGGCCCCTCTGCCACCACAGTCCGGGGAGGAGGGAGGGACAGAGACAGGGACACCCCGGGGACAGCGGCAGCCCGCTGGGAAGCAGTGTCCCCCCCCCCCCCCCAAAGGCCCCAGGAACCGAGCGGCCTCTGGCATCCCGGGCCTGGCCTGGTTTTCTGTTGTATTCTTTGTTCCCTTTGCTGATGGGTGGCCTGGGAGTCTTTGTGTCCTTTGGGTTTGGGTTCCGGGGCCACAGCCTCAAGGCTTGCTCCTGGGGGTGCTAAGAGAGACGAGGCTGCCTGCAGATCGGACCCGGGGCTCCTATGTGGGAAGCATGCTCCCGCCCCGCCTTTGCTTTGGTTGCTCGAGTTTTATTTTTGGTGTTTTAAGTCCCAGCCAGCGGTGCTCAGGGCGCCACGCGGCTCGGGGATCCACCCGAGGGTTCCGCGTTCAGGGCTGCGCCCATAGGTTTGAAGGTGTCGGTGTTGGGCTTTGGAGCAGTGGCTCCTTCTGGCCAGCTTGTTAGGGGCCCTCCCCCGCGCTTGTCTCTGGCACGGCTGCATGTTCTCTGGGGGGACCTGAGATGAGCGGGGGGTGAGGCCTGTCCTGTGCTGTTTTGGGCAGATCATGACGGAGATGAAGGAATCCGAGCAGGAGCTGCATGAAGGGGCCCAGACGCTGGAGTGTACCATGCGCGGGGTGCTACGAGAACAGCACCTCGAGAAGTACATCTCGCCGCAGCACTGGAACAGCCTCATCAGCGGACCCGTCCAGGTAGCGGTCATCCCGGGGGCAGCGTGGCTCCTGCCTGGGCCCTGGGAGAGCCCTGCAGCGGAAGCAGTGGTGCATTCACTTTGGGGGGGTTTCCTCACGAGAGACGGCCGGGTGTTTTGGCCAGAACAAGACTTGGGAGTGAGTGTCCTGGTTCAGATCCTAGTTTTCCCCTGGGAAAGTTGCTAACTCCCCGGTGCCCGTCTCCTCTTACGAAATGGGATAATAATAGTTGTTAGGACCGAGGAGGTGGCGCCGGGGGCTGGAATGTGTGCTGCTTCTGTGGCAGCCCCACGCCCAGTTCTCAGCGCTGCGGGCTTCGCTCACCGCCACCAGGTGTGCCCTGCCCCCACCCCAAGAAGAAGACTAGGTTGAACAAAGTGAAATTGCCAGTATTGGAGACATTCTCTTGCAGAAATGACAGTTCTTGCAAATGAATTTAGGGTTGTAATTTGGTTAGACAAGTGTATCTTTGTGAGCTGCGCTTTCAGTGTTGTTTTGTTTGGGAGACTGCCCAGTGATGCGAGTGGACGTCTCTGGTCACGTGTGCTCCAGTGACCCCACCAGGCTCCCGCGTGAAGAGTTCTCTAGCTCGCGCCGCCACCTGCGGCCCCAGCAGCTGTTTGTGAAATTCTTGGTGGAATGCCCAAGTGCCTGCTGCGTGAAACTTCATCACGGCAGCACAGCACAGGCAGGAAGCTTGGGGGTTCACGGGTGCAGGTCACGGAGACGGGGTGACGTGGGCCAGTGCGCTCCCTGGTCCCTCAGGAGTCAGGTGTAATGGCCAGAGTGTTGCTTACCTGCGGAAGCTGCTGGAAAAGTTGGCATGATCTTTATAAGGCAAATGCCTAGGAGACCAGGGAAGTGAGAGCTCTGTTCTTAGTAGGCGGTTAGGGGCCAGCATGGTAGGACTGCAGGGAGGACACTTGCCGTGCATGTGGCTGACCTGGGCACGATTCCCAACATCCCATATGGTATCCCATATGACTCCCAGCAGGAGTGATCCCTGAACACAGCCAGGAGTAAGTCCTGAGCACATCCAGGAGTAGCCCCAAAACAAAAATAAAGCAGGCCGTTAGATGTTAGGCTCGGGAAGCCTTCAGCCACCTGGAAAGGGTCTGCCGGCAAACCACGTCTAGCCGCTTGTGCCATTCAGGAGTGGGTGTTTGTTTCTCCCATGGCCCCTGGTTTTATCATGAGAGGCAGGAAGCTTGCTTTTTTGGGGGGGTTGGGTTTCTCCTTTTGTTTTTAAAAATAATAATAACTGCGGGCGCTTGCTGTTCCTGGTTGTCAGGGAAGTCTCGTGACTGTGACTCTCCCCCGCAGGATGGTGACTGGGTCTGCTACCAGGGCTGGAAGCACTCTCCTTCCATGATGCTGGAGTGGCTGGGCCTGGGAGTCAGCACGTTCACCCAGAGCGTTGCTCCCGGAGGGCCTGAGAACACAGGTAAGACGTGTGTGCCTGCATGGCCACAAGGAAGGGAGAGGACGGTCAGGACCGGAGGAACGGAGCTCAGGGCCAGTGCCCAGGACACTGACACGATCAGTCAGATAAAGAGCGACAGGAAAACAGATCAGGAGACCCTTAGTAGGCACGTCACGGGATAGGAGTTCTACTGATTGTAGAGCATGCTGCAAACACATGTTGGAACTGGAGGAATAGCCAGACAGTGAGAACGATTGTACCAGGCAAGATTTGCTCTATGACCTCCACTGATGAGAAGATGGAGTCACATGTGCAGGGTATGAAAAAATCATAGTGTGAGACTTCTACCTGAAGACAGCAGAAACAAGGGCCAGGAGGACTGGGCCATAGTTGGAAGCTTGCCACAAGTGGGGGTGTGTGGGAGGGGGGCAGTTAGGATAGAGGGTTGGAGATGACCCCTCTGGCCTGGAGCTGGTGCTGGAAGGAGAGGAGGTGTTGTACGTGCTGACCGTCCAGTCCCTGTATTGCTGGCCGTAACGCCTGAAAGGAGGGGGGGGAGTGTCTGCCACAGAGGCAGGCTGTGCGGGAGGGGGTCTGCAGGAGGGAATCGGGACACCGGTGGTGTGTTCCCCCCGCGCCCATGTGGTCCTCTGAGCCCCTTCAGAAGTTATCCCTGAGTGCAGAGCCGGCAGTGAACCCTGAGCACTGCTGGTTGTGCTCAAACAACAATTAAAATAACAAAAGAAGGGGCTGGAGCGATAGCACAGCGGATAGGGCGTTTGCCTTGCATGTGGCCAATCCGGGTTCGAATCCCAGCATCCCGTATGGTCCCCTGAGCACCACTGGAGTAATTCCTGAGTGCAGAGCCAGGAGTAACCGCTGTGCATCGCCGGGTGTGACCCAAAAAGAAAAAAATAAACAAAAAACATGCTGAACAGAAAAGGCAAATTTTAGGAAAATTTGAACATTGTGATTCCATCTTGTAGACCTCAAAATATTAAGTCTACACTTGACATTGTGTTCAAGATTTACATAGCGGTAAAGTTTTGTTTTAGGGGGTTGGTGACACACTTGTCAGTGCCTCTGCCCATGGCCTCCAGGGCTGCAGCCACAGGTGCTCCGGCCTCCCAGGCCGTCTCCCTCGGCTTCATGTCGAGACCACATCCACAGTGCTGGTGAATGTCCAGGGGACCGTGTGGTTCCCAGGGTCCAGCTCGGGCTTCCCGCATGGAGAGCGCGAATCTCCTTGGCCGGCCTTACTTGCTTTGGAAGGAAATGAGTAATAAAAAGTTCAGGTCGGAAGAGGTCCACAAAAGTCTTCAGAGAAACTGGGGGCCGAGCGATAGTACCGTGGGTAGGGCATTTGCCTTGCGTGTGGCTGATAACACTTTCAATCCCTTCCACCCCGTCGTGTCCCCTGACCACCACGAGGAGTGACCCCGGAGCACAGAGCCAGGAATAAGCCCTGAGCACAGCTGGGTGTGGCCCAAAAACAAAAAAGAGATTAGTGGTTTTCTGCTTCTTTAAGAATGTATGTATGTGTTTTTTATTATTATGTAGGTTTTGGTGTTTATTTGGGGTCCACACCCAGCAGCGCT
The DNA here is from genome assembly GCF_027595985.1 of Sorex araneus. Classification (NCBI taxonomy): domain Eukaryota; kingdom Metazoa; phylum Chordata; class Mammalia; order Eulipotyphla; family Soricidae; genus Sorex; species Sorex araneus. Next base: position 131,868,481 of record NC_073306.1, on the reverse strand, counting down.
TACTGCTGACTCTGTCCCGAGCTCACTCCTGATGGGCTGGGGGACCATATTGGTGCCGGGGACAGAATCTGGGTCAGTCCCGTGCAAAGCAGGTGCCCTGCCCACTGTGCTCTCTCTGGCCCATTATTATCCTTTAAGTCACACATTTACATACCTCCCTCTGTGTATTTGTTACAAGTAGAAGCTCCTTAGAAGTCGTGTATTAATATGATGAAAATGTTTCAGCTGCATCTGGCAGTATGCCAGGGCTGCTCCCAGCTCACTGCTCTGAGACCTCTTGCAGTGCTCAGGGGACCAAACCTGAACCTCCCTGATATAAACCAGATTGCACTGGCCTCATAGACTTTTCCGGTTTCGGGACTGGAGTGATAGCACAGTGGGTAGGGTGTGTGTGTGCCTTGCACGAGGCGTACGGGGGTTTGATTCCCAGCATCCCATATGGTTCCCTGAGCACTGCCAGCAGTAATTCCTGAGTGTATGAGCCAGGAGTAATCCCTGTGCATTGCCCGGTGTGACCCAAAAAGAGAAAAAAAAAAAAAAGTGTCAGGAAACCTAAGTTTCCCTCCCCTACTCTCATTCCTCCTCGTTTTCCTCCTGAAGTAAGAGTGAACCGGTAGAGAGCGCCTCCATATGTCTAAGCTCGCACAGCTACTGTCCCCTCCGCCATCCTCAGGCTTCGCGTCCCCATCGCTGTCCTGCTTGCTCTCTCTCAGCCCAGGCAGAAGGGGAGGAGGAGGAGGAAGAAGGGGAAGAGGAGGGCTCGCTGATCGAGATCGCAGAGGAGGCTGACCTGATCCAAGCAGACCGGGTGATCGAGGAGGAGGAGGAGGTGCGGCCCCGGCGGCGGAAGAAGGAAGAGAACGGGGCCGTGCAAGAGCTGGCGAAACTGCTGCTGGCCATGCGGCTGGACAACTACGGCCCGGGAGCAGCCGCCGGGCAGGAGCAGGCCGCAGGAGAGTGGGAGGTGAGCTCGCTGCCCTGTCCTCCTGCAGAGCCCCCAGAACTGGAAGTGAGGGTCTGGCTCTCGGCGCCCGTGAGTGGTAGATTCCCCCTAGCCTGAACAGAGAGTGTCTGTTCTCGCTGGAACTGCCGCCCATTGTTCCGTGTCAGCACGGTCCTGTTCTCCTCGGGCTTCACTGTATTTGCCCATTTTATTGGCTAGTCTTGGTGCGGGATGGAGGATCTAATGCCATGAGTATTAAGAGTTGGGCCCCCCCACCCAAAAAAAAAGAGTTGGCTCCTCCGGCTGGAGTGATAGCACAGTGGGTAGGGTGTTTGCCTTGCATGACCTGGGTTCGATTTCCAGCATCCCATATGGTCCCCTGAGCACCGCCAGGGGTGATTCCTTAGTGCATGAGCCAAGAGTGACCCCTGTGCATCGCCGGGTGTGACCCAAAAAGCAAAAAAAAAAAAGAGAGAGTTGGCCTCTCAGAGGGATCCTGGCATGAGATGCCCTCACAGAGAAAAGAGCAAAGGCGGCCCCTGGGTTTTTAAGGGACCCCACTCTTAGGAGTCAGAGCAGACACACGGGCCCGGCCCCCGGACTTGCTTGGGTGCTGCCCTCTCACAAGCCTGGGGAAGCTTCCTGACTGGAGGGAGCAGGCGGGAAGCCCAGGACGAAGCACAGCTATACGGCCCGTGGGAGACGCAGCCTCAGTCACGGTCTGATTGGCTGTTTAGAGCCGGACCAGAGTGTGCCGGGTCTGTGTCTGGACTCTGTCCTCAGGGTAGCCCGTGCGCTTCTCCGACAGTCGCAGCCTGGCTGCTCGGAGTCCCAACATCTGGGGCCAGAGCCAGAGCTCCGCAGAGTACTTGCCTTGCATGCAGCTGACCCGGGATCGATCCCAGGCACCCCATCCCTGAGCCCCGCCAGGATTGAACCTTGAGCACGGCCAAAAAAAGGCAAAACAAGAATTTTAACATCTTATGTTTTTTTTTTTGTTTTGTTTTGTTTTGTTTTGTTTTTTGGGTCACACCGGTGGTGCACAGGAGTCACTCCTGGCTCTGCACTCAGGAATTACCTCTGGCGGTGCTCAGGGGACCACATGGGATGCTGGGAATCGAACCTGGGTCAGTCGAGAGCAAGGCAGATGCCTTACCTGCTGTGCTACCGCTGCAGCCCAAGAATTTTAACATCTTCTGAACCCCACTATTAAGATCTTTCAAGGGCCGCTTGGACTGGAAAAGGCACCGGTGTGCTGGCTTTGACCCTGAGCAGAATGAAACGGGTAGATTCGTGACCCCAGCGTGGGCCTCCCCTGCTCTGGCTTCAGGAGGACTTGCCTCCAGCTTGACAATATGTGACATTCGTCCGTCTCGTGTCCTTCTAAAGGCTGTGAGCCCAGACGGGTGGGGGCAGAGCAGGAGAGCCCTCTCTGAACAGTCCTTTGGCTTGAAAGTTCTTCCCCCTCGCTCACCTTGAGATCGTAGGAGCAGCCCCGGTACGGCGAGAGGCCCGGCTCTGCCACTTGAATGACCTGTTTTTGGAGCCAGAGAGGCTGCCCAGGCACTCAGGGGTAACTAGCCTCGGCGCTGTTCTAGGTGCTTACCGTGCGCTTCCTCCGTTAGTCCAGCCTCCTCTGGAGGCCGTACTCCGTTGGTTTGGGCACTTGTGGGGGTGAGCCACATGTCAGAGCTAGGGACTGCTGTGGCCTCACAGTGTGGGGGCCCACGCCCGGGGGTCAGGGGATGGGCCTCTCCCCCCACCTGTTTGCACTCTCTCCCTGGCCTGTCATTTCCATCCTTCAAAGGGGATGCCGAGGCACATAGAGATTCAGTAACTTTTGGGGGGCTTTGAGTGGAGGCAGGCGAGTTCCCGACCCCTTACTCAGTCACTGTGTGTGGAGCATCCCTTGGGAGAGTTTGAGATGCTCCTGGGTTGGTTTGTGTACTGGTTTATTTTCTTCTCGGTGGGAGGGACAGGTTGGGCTGCTCCTAGCAGTGCTCAGGGGTCTCTCCTTGCAGTGTTTGGGGTACCGTGGTGGTGGGGATCGGACTGGGGTCAGCGGCGTACTGCATCTCTGGTTTATTAGACCTGGCAACCCCTGTTTCGTGCTGTGGGCCCTGCCATGGGCTTGTGGGCGTACGGGCTGTTGAGAGGGTGGCCCTAGCTAGTGTCGCTGTCCACAGATGCAGCGCAGCCAGAAGAAGAAGATGAAGAGCAAAGTCAAGGTTGAGCTTCGCAAGCTGAACACCATGACCGAGGCAGAGGCCAATGAGATCCAGGATGTCTGGCAGCTGGACCTGAATTCCCGGTGGCAGCTTTACAGGTACCGTGTCTTGCCCCCACCCCACCCTGACCAGCCCCTCCACCTCCCCAGGGGTCCCTCTTTGTGTTAGCACATAGCCCACCCTCCAGGCCTCCGGCAGCGCTCAGTGACCCATTGCGCCCCTGCTGGTGCTGGAGATACAGTTGTGGGATGGAATAGACGCTTGGTGTGTGGTCACAGAGCTTCGAGTCTCTCCAGGGAGATTACAGAAATTTAAAAGTTCCCATGAGGGGCTGGAGCAGTGGGGAGGGTGTTTGCCTTGAACGAGACCGACCTGGGTTCGATTCCCAGCATCCCATAGGGTTCCTCAAGCACCACCGGGAGTAATTCCTGAGTGCAGAGCCAGGAGTTACCCCTGAGCATCGCCAGGTGTGGCCCCCCTCCCCCCCAAAAAAAAGTTCCCATGAGGCATCACCACTGAGAAGAGCAAAGTGCTAATGGTCGGTATTGAAGGGGCCCGAGCCGGCTGCAGAAGTGGGAGAGGAGGTTGGGGCTGCAGCTCCGCGGAGGTGGGGTGGGAAGGCAAATGCGGTTGTAGGAGGGACTCGCTGTTGGGGAATTGAGAACCAGCAGCCAGCTTCGTCGTCAGAGAGAAAAAGCGACAGCAGAGACGTGGGCGGGGCCAGTGGGCAGCGTGGGTTTGATATGAGGTGTACTGCGGCCATTGGAACGCTGTGTGACTCCACGGTTAACTGCACAAGTATTGTGGACGGTTGGGGGAGGGAAGGAAGGTAGCAGGGAGAATTGATGAAAACTTTTTTTTTTTTTCTTTTTGGGTCACATCTGGCTATGCTCAGGGGTTACTCCTGGCTCATGCACTCAGGAATTACTCCTGGCGGTGCTCAGGGGACCATATAGGATGCTGGGAATCGAACCCGGGTTGGCTGTGTGCATGGCAAATGCCCTCCCCGCTGTGCTATCGCTCCAGCCCCATTGATGAAAACTCTTGTTGAGCGTTTGGAAGTCCCCGATTCTCTCCCAGTCGACCCGTCTCTATCCCAACTCTGCATCTCACTGACCTCCTTTTTTGCTGGACGTTTGGGACTGTCGGGACACTTGGGCGTTTTGGATACCTTGGTCTCTTTTGGTTTGATTTGGATTTAGTTTTGCGGCCACACACGACAGTGCTCTGGGGTTACTCCTGACAGTTCCCAGGGAACCACATGGGTTGCTGGGAAATGGACCCGGGTTGGCTGCATGCAAGGCAGACGCCCTCCCTGCTGTACTGTCATTCCGGCCCTGGTCTCCTGTGCCCTCCGCCTCCCCCCACCGGCCTATAAGTTCCTTTAGGTCCTGGGCCCACTTGGTACCTGCAGCGTACTGGAGGGCTCCTCCGCCTCTGGCAGCGCCCGACTCCTCTCCGTGCTGCCTTCCGTTCTTCTAGGCTGTGGCTCCAGATGTACCAGGCTGACACGCGCCGGAAGATCCTCAACTACGAGCGCCAGTACCACACCGCGGCCGAGAGAATGGCCGAGCTGAGGCTGCAGGAAGACCTGCACATCCTAAAGGATGCCCAAGTCGTGGGAATGACAACCACAGGTGAGGGAGCTGTGCTGCCTGGCGCCTGCGGCCATAGGAGGCCTGAAGTACACTGGAGGCAAATACGCTGCAGAGCTGCTGACAGCTGGTTGTGTGTAGGGAACTGTTGGTGAACGTCACCCCTTTTATTTTTGGGGGGTCACACCCAGCGATGCTCAGGGGTTACTCCTGGCTTTGCACTCAGGAATTACTCCTGGCAGTGCTTGGGGGACCATATGGGATGCCGGGGATCGAACTTGGGTCGGCCGCGTACAAGGCGTTTGCACCCGCTGTGCTATCGCTCCGGCCCCGAACGTCACCCCTTTCATGCCTGCTGTGTTTGGAACCCCAGCAACAACCCACCCAACAGTGCTCATCCTCAGTGGGCACCGCCACAGCCCGGGTGGCTACGGATTAGTGCTGCAGTGGCTCTGGGGCATCCACCCATGGGCGCTTCTTCCTTTGCTTACTCAAGGTGCCGCCAAGTACCGCCAGATCCTGCAGAAGGTGGAGCCTCGCATCGTCATCGTGGAAGAGGCTGCGGAAGTGCTGGAGGCCCACACCATCGCCACGCTGAGCAAGGCCTGCCAGCACCTCATTCTCATCGGGGACCACCAGCAGGTAGGACGGACTCCCCCGGCGGGCGGGAAACCCTGATCTTGGCTTTGCTGTCCTTCAGCGTGGTGGTCGGGGCTTCGAGGTTTCTCTTTCCCTCGCCTCCCAGTTTCAAGGTCAGGTGCTCTTGGGGTGTTCTGCAGACGAGGCATCGCCGTGTCACCTCCCCGCCACTTCGCTAGTCACTGTGGCCGTTTATTTCAAAAGCATGACTATCTGGGTGGTTTGGGTGGGGACGGAGCGCAGGGGAGTGTTCCGCACAGTGCTCAGGGCCGTGGGGACACTCCCCCAGGCCCTCAGACAGCCAGGCCAGCCCGAGGATGCGCACACACTCGAGGCCACGGTGCCGGTGCCGTGTGCCTCCGGGACCTCAGCCGGTGGTCCTCGGGGCCAGGTGGGACCAATTTTTTTTTTTTAAATAATTTATTTATTTTTAAGGGGCCGGAGCGATAGCACAGCGGGTAGGGCGTTTGCCTTTCACGCGGCCGACCTGGGTTCGATCCCCAGCATCCCATATGGTCCTCCAAGCACCGCCAGGAGTAATTCCTGAGTGCAAAGCCAGGAGTAACCCCTGAGCATAGCTGGGTGTGACCCAAAAAGCAAAAAAAAAAAAAAAAAATTATTTATTTTTAATTAGAGAATCACCGTGAGGGTACAGTTACAGATTTATACACTTTTGTGCTTATACTTCCCTCATACAAAGTTCGGGAACCCATCCCTTCACCAGTGCCCATTCTCCACCACCCGTAAACCCAGCGTCCCTCCCACCCTCCCCAATCCCATCTCCCCCCCAACCCACCCTGCCACTGTGGCAGGGCATTCCCTTCTGTTCTCTCTCTCTAATTAGCTGTTGTGGTTTGCAATAAAGGTGTTGAGTGGCCGCTGTGCTCAGTCTCTCGCCCTCATTCAGCCCACCACTCCCTTCCCCCACATGGCCTTCGACTACAATGTAGTTGGTGATCGCTTCTCTGAGTTGCCCTTTCCCCGGAACGTGAGGCCAGCCTCGAAGCCATGGGGTCAACCTCCTGGTACTTATTTCTACAGTTCTTGGGTATTAGTCTCCCACTCTGATATTCTATATACCATAGATGAGTGCAGTCTTTCTATGTCTGTCTCTCTCTTTCTGACTCATTTCACTCAGCATGAAACTTTTCATGCCCATCCACTTAACTACAAAATTCTTGACTTCCTTTTTTCTAACAGCTGCATAGTATTCCATTGTATAGATGTACCAAAGTTTCCTCAATCAGTCATCCGTTTTGGGGCATTCGGGTTTTTTCCAGATTCTGGCTATTGTAAACAGTGCTGCGATGAAAATACATGTGCAGATGTTGTTTCGATTGTACTTTTTTGCCTCTCTGGGATATATTCCCAGCAGTGGTATTGCTGGGTCAAATGGGAATTCAATATCTAATTTTTTGAGAATCGTCCAAATTGTTTTCCAGAAGGGCTGAACCAGTCGGCATTCCCCAGGTGGGACCAATTTTGAATTCACGTCCTAGCCCCTGCTCCGCTGTCTCCTGGCCTCTGAGTTACCTCCCTGGCCCTTGCATGCAGCAGCCTTTTTTGTCACTCTTTTAACCAGTTTTCATAAAAAAGCTAACGTGATTTTTGTTGTTTTTAATTAGGTGCTGGAGGGGCCAGAAAACCCAGCAGTTGGGGTGCTGACCTTGCACCTGGCTTCATCCCGCCACTCAGGTGGCCCCTGAGTGCCAGCCACAGTGATCTCTGGTTTCCCATTACTTTTTTTTTTCTTTTTGGGTCACACCCAGCGATGCACAGGGGTCACTCCTGGCTCTGCACTCAGAAATTACTCCTGGCGGTGCTCAGAGGACCATATGGGATGCTGGGAATCGAACCCGGGTCAGCTGCGTGCAAGGCAAACGCCCTGCCTGCTGTCCATCGCTCCAGCCCCTTCCCATTACACTTAATATCAAAATCAAAACTTTTTTTTTTTTCTCTTTTTTTGGGGCCCCTGCCCCAACACTTTTAAATCGGGGTCTTCCCAGTAGCACTTGGGGGTGTGGGAATCATCCTGGAATGATTAATCTACGTGTTTGAGTCTCTGTGCTTGAGGCTGAGACCTAGCGATCCCGGGGGCTACCAGCGCCTCTGCAGACAGTGCTCTGGGAACATGCAGTGCTGGGGGTCACAGCCGGGGCCCCTGCTTGCAAGGCTCTCCAGAACCGGGAGCCACCTTCCTGACCCGTCACTGGCCTTTTGAAGGATCCTCAGTTTTATCAGCTCATCCCTTGCAGTTTAGGAGGACTTAGCTCGGAACCCCCACTCCTGGGCGCACACCCCTTTAGAAGGACTTAGCTCGGAGCCTCCTCTTGTCAGCACAACCTACTTGTGGCTTTCCTGTCCTGTCACTCTTACCACGTCAGACGTGACGAGCTGGCACGCAGACCTTGTGCCGCCCTGGGTGGGAGGCTGGGGGAGGGGGGTGCCTTAGCGCGCCCCAGCCAGCAGTGCTCAGCCATGTGCCTTCTCAGCTGCGCCCGAGTGCCAACGTGTATGACCTGGCTAAGAACTTCAACCTCGAGGTGTCCCTCTTCGAACGGCTGGTGAAAGCCAACATTCCCTTTGTCCGTCTGAATTACCAGGTGAGGAGCACGGCCTCTCTCCTTGTCAGATGTGTGGGAGAGGGGGTTGCCGGGAAGTGGGGTCTCCTAACACAAACCTGGTTTCCTGAGGAAATTGTTGTCGGACTCCCTTACACCGTGGCCTGTGCTGGGTTGGTGTTGATTGAAGGCCCTTTTCTGTCCGTGTATCCAGTGACTGTGTTTTGTTTCAGCACCGCATGTGCCCCGAGATTGCTCGGCTCTTGACCCCCCACATTTACCAGGACCTGGAGAATCACCCCTCAGTCCTGAAGTACGAGAAGATTAAGGTCAGTCTGCCCGACCCAGTCTTCCTCAGGCTGGCAGTGACCTGGGAGACCTTTTCCTCAAGGCTTTTGGGGGAGGGAGGGGGCCGGGGGGCGGGTAGGTGGGAAACAGCACGGGTGTTAAGGTCACACCAGCAGCGTTTGGGGGCTAGCCTGGCTCTGCCTGGGAGTCATTCCTTGTGGCCCTTGGGACCAAGCCCGGATTGCCCACGAAGCAAGGCACCAGCCCCTAGCCCCCTAGAAGGAGCTTTTTTCCCCCTGTGGTTTGGTAACAGGGTGATAAAAGTATTAGATTTCTGTATTTCTTTATTATTTATGATACTGATGCAGTTTTCCCTACCACCCATGTAAGTGTCTATGATCTTCCAACACTGTCCCTGTGTCACCTCTAATCTAGTCTTTATTCCCGCCTCTTCTTCCCCACCCCTGAATCAACCTTTTAAAAAAATGTTTACCGAGAGGAGGACTAGTAGTGTAATTGAGAATACAGGCCTGGGGTTTCGAATCCCGAGTCATCTGGTCATAGCTCTGTGACGTGTAGTAAGTTCCTGCCCAGCGCTGAGCGTCGGGGCCTTCTGTCTAGTGTGAATGGGAGTCGCTGCCTTACTGATGTGATTGGCTTGACAGCCAGGCGTGTAAAGTGGCCCAGTGGAGCTGCTGTGAAGCTAATGTCATCAGAGCTGACCTTAGTTCTCTGAACTAGAACATACTTGGAATATGAGTGCGTGACTATTATATTAATATCAAATATTATGAAAGCTAAAATACATGAAACTGTCTATTCCATTATTTGCTGTGGCTTCAGAACAGAGCACATAGTAACCAATTTCAGAAATGAAAGATTGGGTACAAAGTGTATGAAGTTGCCCTGGTCTCTGGAAAAGGTTCACGCGAATAGTGCATGTGAAGACAGAAAGGAGAAACCGTCTCGGAGGGCATTTGCCTAGCATGCCTAAGCCCTGGGTTCAACTCCTGACAAAACACACACACACACACACAACATACTTGAGCCCGCCCTCCCACACCCCACAGACTCATGCATCACACAAAGTTTTGTATCCTCTCCCCAGCACTACTACAGGGAAGCCAAGCAATGCCAGGTGCGACCCTAAATTAAAACAAACCTGTATGCCTATATGTGTGTGTGTGTGTGTGTATGTGAGAGAGAGAGAGAGAGAGTGTGTTGGGGGGTGCTCGAGAGAGCGTGCTCGTTTACCATGTGACTTCTTTTCCTTCCCAGGGCGTCTCTTCCAATCTTTTCTTTGTGGAGCATAACTTTCCCGAACAGGAAATCCAGGAAGGCAAAAGCCACCAGAACCAGCACGAGGCTCGCTTTGTCGTGGAGCTGTGCAAGTACTTCCTGTGCCAGGAATACCTCCCCTCCCAGATCACCATCCTCACCACCTACACCGGGCAGCTCTTCTGCCTGCGCAAGCTCATGCCCGCGAAGACCTTTGCCGGCGTCAAGGTACACGTAGTGGACAAATACCAGGGGGAAGAGAATGACATCATTCTCCTGTCGCTGGTGCGGAGTAACCAGGAGGGCAAGGTGGGTTTTCTTCAGATCCCCAACCGCATCTGCGTGGCCTTGTCCCGGGCCAAGAAGGGCATGTACTGCATCGGGAACATGCAGATGCTGGCCAGGGTGCCCTTGTGGAGCAGGATCATCCACACCCTCCGCGAGAGCGCCCAGATCGGCCCCAGCCTCAGGCTGTGCTGCCAGAACCACCCCGAGACCCACACCTCTGTGTCCAAGGCGTCCGACTTCCAGAAAGTGCCCGAAGGCGGCTGTAGCCTGCCCTGTGAGTTCCGACTGAGCTGTGGGCATGTCTGCACGCGGGCCTGCCACCCCTACGACTCCTTACACAAGGAGTTCCAGTGCATGAAGCCATGCCAGAAAATCATTTGCCCAGATGGGCACCGGTGTCCCCGTGTTTGCTTCCAGGAGTGTCAGCCTTGCCAGGTCAAAGTACCCAAAGTCATTTCTCGGTGCGGCCATGAACAGATGGTGCCGTGTTCCATGCCCGAGTCGAAGTTCTGCTGCCAGGAGCCTTGCCCCAAAGTCCTCAAATGCGGGCACGACTGCAGTCACCTTTGTGGCGAGGAGTGCGTGCGTCTGTGCTCGGTCAAGGTCTCCGTGAAGCTCAAGTGCGGGCACAGCCAGCAGGTGAAGTGTGGCAACGTGGAGGACCTCATGTACGACCTGCCTGTGGAGTGCACCACCAAGTGTGACACGGTCTTGGCCTGCGGGCACCCTTGTCCCGGCACCTGCCACAGTTGCTTCGAAGGGCGCTTCCATCAGCGCTGCCAGCAACCCTGCAAGCGCCTGCTCATCTGCTCCCACAAGTGCCAGGAGCCCTGCATCGGGGAGTGCCCGCCCTGCCAGCGCACCTGTCAGAACCGCTGCATCCACAGCCAGTGCAAGAAGAAGTGCGGGGAGCTGTGCAGCCCCTGCGTGGAGCCCTGCGTCTGGCGCTGCCAGCACTACGAGTGCACCAAGCTCTGCTCGGAGCCCTGCAACCGGCCCCCGTGCTACGTGCCTTGTACCCAGATGCTGGCCTGTGGCCACCCCTGCATCGGGCTGTGCGGAGAGCCGTGCCCCAGCAAGTGCCGGGTGTGCCACCGGGAGGAGGTCACCCAGATCTTCTTTGGCTCTGAGGACGAGCCGGACGCCCGCTTTGTGCAGCTGGAGGACTGTAACCACATCTTTGAGGTGCAGTCGCTGGACCGCTACATGATCGAGCAGGAGGACGATGAAGTGGCCATCAAGTTAAAGGTCTGTCCTGTCTGCCAGGTGCCCATCCGCAAAAACCTGAGGTACGGGACCAGCATCAAGAAGCGCCTGGAAGAGATTGAGATTGTCAAGAAGAAGATCCAGGGCTCAGCCGGAGACATCGGCGACCGCCAGGAGCAGCTGAAGGGCATGCTGGAGAAGAAGAGCCTCCTCTACCAGCTGCGCCAGGACGACTTCGAGATGTTGGAGGAGAAGCTGGCTCAGAAGAACCTGTCCGTGAGGGACCTGGGCCTCGTGGAGAACTACATCCGCTTCTACGACCACCTGGCTAGCTTGAGGGACTCTCTGAAAAAGTTCCATGTGGTGGAAAAGTGGGGAGTGGAGATGCGCCTGGATCAGGTTCACGAGTGGATTGCCAGGAAGCGGCTGAGCTTCAGCAGCCAGGAGCTGGACGACCTGCAGTGCGAGCTGCAGAGACTCACGTACCTGGTGAACCTCCTGACGCGCTGCAAGATGGCCGAGGGCAAGATGAGAGGCAGCACGTTCGAGGAGGTGCTCAGCGTGCGGCGCATCCTGGAGAAAACCTGTAAGTTCACCCAGGAGGACGAGCAGCTCGTGCAGAAGAAGATGGACGCGCTGAAAGCCTCCCTGCCCTGCTCTGGCCTGGGCATCTCCGACGAAGAGCGGGTGCAGATCGTCAAAGCCATGGGCTTCCCGCAGGGCCACTGGTTCAAGTGCCCCAACGGCCACATCTACGTGATTAGCGAGTGTGGGGGCGCCACGCAGAGGGGCAAGTGCCCCGAGTGTAACGAGGTGATTGGCGGCGTGAATCACACACTCGAGAGCAGCAACCAGCTCGCTTCGGAGATGGACGGAGCCCGGCACCCCGCATGGTCCGACACGGCCAACAACCTGATGAACTTCGAAGAGCTCCAGAGGATGCTCTAGGAGGCGGCGCCCGCGGCCCTCCGCCCCGGCCACCCCGGCCACCCCGGCCACCCCGGTCGGCGCAGGCGGCTGCCTGGAGAAACGGAAGATGGCTTTTTTCTATTGTCTTTTAATCGTAGCACCTATTTAAGGATCCACTTCTAGGGCTTGCCCACGTTTCTAGGTTTACCCCTGCGCTAGAATAAGCACTTTACCTCCAGAACTGAGAGCAGAATTAACATTTCTCCTCTTTCTCTCTCTTGCAAGTTAGTGGACAGACTCCCTGGAGCATATCTGAGCTCCGCCTAGGGCTCTCCAGTGGTATTTCTGGGTCTGACTCGATCTCTTCCTGCAGCACGAAGGGCCAGAGTATGAGTTCGGTTATTAGGCTCATGCTAACTCCCAGGCCGTCCATAACTTGCAGACTAACTTCTAATGACAGAGACCCAGAATTACGAACTGTTTATCCTTCCATGGAGCACAAGAATCCTGCCTGCCTTCCTCCTCGGCGGCAGTGACGCAGCAGACCCTTGACTGACACTGGCCCAGTCACATCTTCACCGGGGGCTGGAGGGCTGAACACAAGTCTGCAGCCGGGGCCCTGTGCAGTCGGCCCGGGGAAGCAGGAGCGGGCCCTGTGCCCTTCCCGTGACCACTTTGGGGTGGTGATCTCTGTGCCTGCAGTAGCAGTGCTGGTTCCCAGGGGACCCCAGTGGAACGGAACTGACATCTGTCACCAGTAGCACCTCTCCAAGTCTCGACACCCGCCGCTGCAGGGTTAGCATGAGAGCAGCTTCTGCAGGCCCCGCCCCACGCCAGCAGCCAGCCCCGCAGGCCTGCTGTCTGCCTACACATTCTCGGTCCAGTGTTCCCTAGGACAGACACTTAGGCATCTCAGGTCTTTCTAATGTTGGCAAGAAAAACGCCCCTTTCCTATGTATGCATTTCCTTTTTTGTCTTTACTATGCACTTTAGCCTCTGAAGCCAATTAATAAAAACAATGATTGAGAAAACGTGGTGGTCGATGATTGTGCTCAACTGTCCGCAGCAGCTAAGCAGCTTCGAGTCTGAAGACACAAGAGGAGACACTGCCCACGAGAGGCCCTTTGTGCTCTGGGTCTTTGGACCGCCTCCCCCCGGCGTCATTATTGCTGGTGTTTTGGTGACAAAAGGCACATCAAGTTCTAGTGCTCACAACACGTGGCCAGTGTTCATTAAGGGGCTGGACTCTAGCTGTGGTGCTCTCCGGGGGTCCTCCTTCCAGCTCTGCTGTTCGCGCCATCCTTCAGCTGTGCTCACACCTCGCATTGGAGTAGCCAGAAGCAGCTCTTGGTGTCAGGGACGGGCATGACAGCAGCACGACCAGGACCATGCCCAGTGTCTGTGGTGGCCCTGGGCATGGAAACCACGATCTTAGGGCTATGAAGCAATTGTTCCAAGCCACCGAACTGCCCTCTGGGCCCCCTAGCCAACCACTGTTACTCATGACCAAGAACTGAGGAGGGTGGTGCCGGATCACTCCTGGCATTGCTGAGGGTTGAACCGGGGTTGACCAGATGCAAGGCCTGGACATGAACCTCCGTACTCTATAGTTCACAAAGAAAAATAATTGGCAGGGCGGGGGGTGGATGTAGCCCACACCTGACTGTGCCCAGGGCTTCTGTCTGGTTTTGATCTGTTATCGCTCCTGGCAAGCTCAGGGGAACAGAAGGCTGCCAGGGATCAAACCCAGGCTGGCTATGTGCAAGGCAAGCACCTTACCCACTGTACTATCACTCTGGCCCCTATATTTTAAATTATCTTTTTAAACCTCTAGTTGAAGTCTCACCAGAGGCAAAAGGGTTTTTTTCTTTGTTTTGTTTTCATTTAACGTTTTTTATTGAATCACTGTCAAAAGCATTGCAGAGCTGTTTATGACTGGGTTTCAGTCATAGAATGTTCCAACACCCATTCCTCCACCAGTGTAATTTCCCAGCAGCAGTGTCCCGTTTCCCTCCCAGCCTGCCCCCATGGCAGGTCTCTCTCTCCCCCTCCCTCCTCTGCTCTCTCATACTGGACATTATGGTTTACTCCGTTCTCCAGCGTGGCTATTTCCAACTACTGATATACTAAACCCTCCTCTATCTTTACTACCCTCCACCCCTCACAAACCTGTGGTAATTTCCAACCACTGACCATCCTCCGGGCCTGTTTTCCCCGGCCTTGGATAATAATCTCATACTATTTTTTTTTCAATATCCCACAAATGAATGCATTCTGTATCTGTCCCTCTCCTTCTGACTCATTTCACTCAGCATGATGCTGTCCATGTACATCCATTTATTGGCAAAGTTCATGGCTTTATTTTTCCTAACAGCTGCATAGTATTCCACTGTGTAGATGTTCTAGTTTCTTTATCCATTCGTCTGTTCTTGGACACTCGGGTGTTTTCCAGATTCTGGCTATTGTGAATAGTGCTGCAATGAACATAGAAGTGCAGATGGTGTTTCTTCTCTGTGTTTTTGGACCCCTGGGGTACATTCCCAGAAGTGTTATTGCTGGGTCCAATGGAGCTCAATTTCTAGTTTTTTGAGTAATGTCCATATTATTTTCCAAAGAGGCTGGACTAGTCAGCATTCCCACCAGCAATGAATGAGCCCCTTTGTCCCCACATCCACGCCAGCACTGCTTGTTCTTGTTCATTTGGATGTGTGCTAGTCTTTGTGGTGTGAGATGGTATCCCCTTTTGATTTGCATCTCCCTGATGAGTAGTGACAGAGGCAGTGTTCAACAGCGTCCGGGCCTTGCCAGAGTAATGTCCACAGCTGTCAGAGTATCTAGCTATGCAGTTTTTTTTCTTTTTTGGGGGGAGGGCGGTAAAGACCTACCTTGGAGATCTTCTAAGTACAAATAGTGACTCACCTGTACTCTAGCAGTTATGCCATCCGTCATTTACTGAATTTGAGACTCTTGGAAATTACTAAGTACAGTAGCTTCAGACACATTCTTGAATGTTCAGGGTATATGCTGCTCAATTAAGTCCCTCACCCTTGGTTTTTTGGGCCAACTCAGCGGCAGTCAAGGCTTACTCCTTGTATCCTAGAGTGACCCCTAGTGATGCTCAGGGATGCCAAGGATCGAACCTGGTCAGCCTCACGCAAGGCAAGCACCTTACCCTCTGTGCTTACCACTCCAGTCCCTGGTTTTTTGTTTTTTTTTTTTTTTTGCTTTTTGGGTCACACCCAGCGATGCTCAGGGGTTACTCCTGGCTCTGCACTCAGGAATTATTCCTGGCGGTGCTTGGGGGACCATATGGGATGCCGGGGATCGAACCCAGGTCGGCCGCGTGCAAGGCAAACGCCCTACCCGCTGTGCTATCGCTCCGGCCCCTCTGGTTTTGTTTTTGTTGATACGGTAGTAGGTGCAAGGTTTTCTCTGGCCTACACAGGAATGCTGGAGTGCTGGAATGAAACCTGGGTCTCCCACAGACCACAGATCCCAACTAGTGCAGGCAAGGGAAGCAGTGTGTTTGCTTTCTGAAATTACAACTTCCACATTTCTTTTTTTTTTTTTTTTTTTTTTGCTTTTTGGGTCACACCTGGCGATGCACAGGGGTTACTCCTGGCTCTGCACTCAGGAATTACCCCTGGCAGTGCTCAGGGGACCATATGGGATGCTGGGATTCGAACCTGGGTTGGCCGCGTGCAAGGCAAACGCCCTACCCGCTGTGCTATCATTCCAGCCCCTCCACATTTCTTGAAAGGGTTGCCTCCTACGGCTTTTATCTAATCCTCAAGGGGAATTCAGAAAAGTGGATTTTTTGGGGTGGGAGCTACAGCAAGTAGGTTGTTTACCTTGCATGCAGCCAGCCCAGGTTCAATCCCCACTGCCCCATATGGTCTCCTGAACACCATCAGGAGTAATTCCTGAGTGCAGAGCCAGGAGTAACCCCTGAACATCATGGGGTGTGACCCCCAATATTTTTTTTAATGGATTTTGCAACGAGGAGTTAGTTTATGGTATCAGGGTCCCTCTCTAGCTTTTCAGGGTACTAGCAAAGCAGATAGGAGTCAGGATAATGAAGGTTCAGGGGCCAGGGAGATTGTTCAGTGTGCTGGGGCACTTGCTTCGCATAAAGGAGCCCCAGGTTTCATCCCTGGCAGTATATGCACCTCCAGGAGCAAACCTCAACCTCGTGAACTGCCAGGCACCACACACACACACACACACACACACACACACAGACACACACAAACAGGGTCAGGTAGAAATAAACATTAATTCTGGGCTGGAGAGATAGCTCAATGGACCAAGTACAAGTTTTGCATGCAGGAAGCCCGGGTTCAAGTCCCAGGACCACATGGTCCCTCAAGCACAATCAAGAACAATCCTGAGCACTTCCTGAAATGGCCCAAAACACCTGCATCTGGTTTATAACCCAACTGTGCTTATAAAATAGAACCTGCCTAAATTGGGGTAACTGAGTAAGACAGTGGGCACCAAGAACACAGATGATAGCCCGTTCTCGCACACTCCACTCTTCTGCAGCCACAGTCATGCAATCAAAGAGATGTCGCAGGGTCAGACTATTTCTTGGATCTTGACTTTGTTTTGGTATTTCACCTGCCAGTGCTCAGATAAAAAGGCAGTGCAAGGGACCAAATTTGGGGCTACCACATGCAAAGCATGCACTCCAGTCCTTGGACCCAGTCTTCAAGAAGGGAGACTTGCCTGGCACGGGTACTTAGGAAATAGCTATATACCCCTACTGGTCCCAAAATTTCCACCCCTGCTGAAACATAGCCTCAGAAATTTGCTTAAAACTCAGAACTGTGGGGCTGGAGCGACAGCACTGCAGGTAGGGCGTTTGCCTTGCACGCAGCCGACCCGGGTTCGATTCCCAACATCCTATATAGTCCCTTTGAGCGCTGCCAGGGAACAGAGCCAGGAATGACCCCTATGCTGGGCCATATGACCCAAAAAGCAAAAAACAAAACAAAACAAAACTCAGAACTGTCCTTCAGAAGGGAATCTTTAGCAAAAGGCAAAAGATTTGGGGACAGAGAAATAGTGTAGTGTTAAAGTACTTGCTTTCGCAGGCCACTGACCACAGTTCAATCTCTGGCATGATAGAGGGTCTCCAAGGTACTTTTGGGAGTTGCTCCTGATCATCACTACATGGGTCCCAAACCCGCCAAAGGGTAAAAAAAAAAGGTAAATGATTCACATAATCTTAAAAAAAAAACGAAATCTTTTAATGACAACATTTTAAAGAATACTTTTTACGAAAGGAGAAAAGACTGCAACAGGATGGCTCCCCAGAGGGAAGGAATCTATGAACTGCCAATGAAGTTCAGGTGAATCACAGCTACTTCCTCCTCTTGTACCTATGAAAAGCAACAGCAGAAGGAATGAACTTCAAGACAGGAAGAGAAAATGACCTTTTTCATCAAAGATTTCTTTAATCCTTGTTTGAAGGCCCTCTGGCCCTCCAACTCTGCCAACATTACCTGGATTTAGACTTGAAGTTTCCTCCTCGTCTCTGGTGAGGCAAGCCCTGCTTCTTCCTCTCTTCAAAGGACGGACTGTAGGTGAGAGAAGACAGACAAGCAATGGCTCCCCACTATACAAGGATCACGGATGCCTCATTTTCAATGGCTGAGGTCCTATAATAATCCAGTGTGTGCCACCTAAAGATCATTGGAACCTTCTCACAATGAGGCAAGCGAAGTCCCTGCCCTATGGGGGGCCCAGCACTCAACAACTCACCCACATCTGCTTGCATTTAAATGGCCTGGCCTGGCCCCACAACCATGAATAAAAGTTGGAGCCAAGCTGAATCTGGCAGGCCCAAGACACCCTGGTGCTGAATCATCCTAATGAAATAGGTGCTGGAACAGCCATGACATCTCCAAATTCACAGTACTGAACAGCCCAGCAGGAACACAGAAAATCAGATGAAACATTTGTATAGAAGCCCACTAAGCTCAATCAGTAAAAATAATAGCGCAGAAGGCTAAAATAGCACTAACAGCTCAGCAAATCCTCAGACAATAACTTCAGTAATACCATTATGAGGTATGTATTGTAACAAGCAATATAATTATTTTGTGCCTGCTGACAGGACAGGCTGGGGGTGGGACATTGGTAGAGGAATGGTCACACGGGGGGTGGGACTGGTGTTGGAATATTGAATACTTAAAATGACTGTATAAAGAACAACTTTATGAGTCAATGGTGTTTAATATGACTGTATTATAAACAACTTTGTAAATCATGGTGTTTAATACCTGAAATGACTAGTGTGGACAGCTTTGTAAACCATGGTGTTTAAATAACATTTCAAACAAGAAAAAAAAAATTTGGGGGAGTTAAAACAAGAATGGAAGACGTGCAATAATACAGTAGGTGGGGCACTTACCTTGCATGTGGCTAATCCAGGTTTGATCCTGGATATCCCATATAGTCCCCCAAACCCAGCAGGAATGATCCCCGGGTACCACCAGGTGTGGCCCAACAACAAATGAAAGAATGGAAGAGGTTCTTCCTTCTGGCAGCTCTTGACTGCCTGGGAAGCTTATCCTTCCTTGAGGATAAATGAGAGACAGCCACACGTTCCCAAGAGCAAACAAGACATCGGGGGAGGGGGGGCTAGAGAGTCTACAGCAAGGAGGCTATTTGCCTTGCATGTGGCTGACCCGAATTGGGGACACACTCGCACTCTCGAGATATTGATGAACCCGGAATGTGGCATCTAAACTCCGAACTGCTGCTGTTAAGGAAGGATGGCTTCCTACCTGTCTCACCCTAGGATCTAGGTGCCCTGCGTGGGGTGGGGGGATTCTAGATGGGGAAGAGGAGATCCTAAAATTAGGTAACATGAAGGTGGGAGGTGGGAAATGATTCACAGTTTTCATTAACATATCAAGAGATTCCAAATAACTTAAGGGTCCTGGGAGACAGTCGAGGAGCAGAGCATACAGGCTTGCAGGTGGGAGGTGCCGACTTCAATCCCTGGCCCCAAATGAATAGCCAGGCCAGACAGCCAGGCCGAGCACTTGACCGAGAGGAAGCTCGTGAGGAAAAGAAGAAACCTACCCAGCCCGATACTGTTTAAGAGCCTTCTTGCTCGTGTTGGTGAGTTCCTCATCAAACACGGATTTCTTCCCCGGCTTTTGCTTCTTGGCTGTTCACAGAAAATAATGAGTTAGACACAGTTCTTTCTGGCTCAAACTTCCAAATCCCCTGAAACTCAGATTTAGTGGATGTTCATGGCCTGGTGATTTCTTGACAGGGTAAGTGAGACATCAGATTCTGACAGAAAATGGATGATTGCAGAATCCAAATGTGAAACAGGCCCACACACAGGAAAGGGCTAAAAGCCCATTTTAGCATTAGTTCATTCCACTCTGACTTAGGCCTCCCCAAACCAGCTGTTAAGAAACTGGGCTTCGCAGTCAGATGGGGCTTTCTGGGCTCTGTGCTGAGATTTCCATAAGAATACTCGGGGGTCCACAGAAGAATGGAGCCTTATTCAAATACTCTTACTCAAAAAATGTGAGCTAATGGGCCAGATAGAACATTTAGGGCCAGGGCAATAGAACAGTGGGTAGAACAATTGTCTTGCAGGCAGCAGATCCAGATTTGATCCCCAGCATCCCATATGATCCCTAGAGCACCACCAGAAGTGACCCCAAGTGCAGAGCCCGGAGCACCCCTAGGTGTGATGGGAATAAAGAAAACCGAGGTGGTGAAGGTTTTACTTGTGGCCAACCCTCATTCAACCCCCAGCACCACATACAGTCCTCTGAACACCACCAGGGACGGTTCCCGAGTATAGACACAGGAAAAGCTGAGCACCTGGATGTGGCCCCAATCCACCAACATCAAATAAAAATGAGGGTTCTGGGACTGGAGAGACAGTACAGCAGTTAAGGTACTGCCTTGCACGCAACCAACCCGGGTTCAATTCCAGGCACCCCACATGGCCCCCGAGCACTACCAAGAGTGATGATCCCTTAGTACAGAATCAAAAGTAAGTTCTAAGCAAAGCCAGATGTGGCCCAAAAAACAAGGTGGGGAAATTGTGGGTTCTAAATCACCCCAGAGAATTTCCTACCAGCTCTGCGGGCGCCCTATGTATCATGCCTACCAGGACCTCTCGTCGGCTCCTCCTCAGGCATTGCACGTGCCCGCTTGGCTCTGCGATTCCTCTTGGCCAACCGCTCAGCAAACATCTGTGCCTTAAGAATTTCAAACTGGGACCTTTCCTCTGCCTAGGAAGAGGGATGGCATGTGAGCATGGAGCAGACCCATGTGTGGGTGGGAAAGATAACCAACTCCAAAGGGAGAGCTACCCACAGTCATCTCGCCCTTTTTCTTGGCATCCTTCATAAACTTCTTCCTCTTCTTCTTTCCTCTTAAGGCCAAGTCAAACTCCTGCAGAGCTTTGGCAACTGCAAGATAACATCAGATTTCAGGCACTATTTTTATATGTAAAACAAAATAAGAAATGCACATATTTAAAAAGACACTATGAGGACTTAAAATGAAAAGCAGCTGTTGGGGGCTGGAGCGATAGCACAGCGGGTAGGGCGTTTGCCTTGCACGCGGCTGACCCGGGTTCTAATCCCAGCATCCCATATGGCCCCCTGAGCACCGCCAGGGGTAATTCCTGAGTGAAGAGCCAGGAGTAACCCCTGTGCATTGCCGGGTGTGACCCAAAAACAAACAAACAAAAAAAATGAGAAGCAGCTGCAAACTCTTCGGTTACCACAGTTTCACTAAAGAACATTCCTCTCCACTATTTCTGAGTTTCTCCATTTTAGACATTATTCTTCTGTTTTGAAAAAGAAGGATTTAATTCGGTTGTACCATCAAAGGCTAAAATGACTATTCAACAGGCTGGAGCCCAATTCAATCCCCAGCCTGCACTGTCCCATAGGCACCACGGGAGCAGCCCTCAGGCACCACGGGTTTGGCCTTGAAACAAATAATAAAACTGAAGGGGCCAGAGAGAGCCTGCATACAAGGCAGGCACCTCGGCTCCTCGAGTGCATCTCACCCCAGCTCAGTTCCTGGCCATGGTGGCGGAGCATGGACGTCCCACTTGCTCTGAGCAGAGCAGCACCATCAGGCCCCTGCTCTAGCCACTAGCCAGGTGGGCTCAGTCACCAGAAAGCACATGCCACAAAGTGAAAACGGGTGTTTTGTGTTTTCAAAGGGGAGAGGAAGAAATAATATGTATTTCCTGGCTTTTTCTAATTCACGATAAAATATATGTAACATAAAAACTGCCATTTTGTCCAACTTTTCTTTACAGTGCTGGGATCAAGCCCAGGGCCTCACCCGGGCCTGGGCTCTCCAGCTCCAATTACAAACCCTGAGTGATAGCGTAGTTCACTGGCATTCACTGTACAACCCTCACCATGACCTGTGGTCAAGTATTTCCATCATCCACACAGACGCTCTGAAGCCATTTAATAACTCCCTTCTCGCAAGCCCTGGTCTTCTTTATTCTGCTTTATAGTCTACGAATTTGCCTATGAGGAATCTTACCTATGTGGTTTTATAATCTTTTGCCCTTTTGTATCTGAATTATTTCACTTAGGGTTTTTTTTATTTTGTAACTTTTTGGGTCACAGCTGGTGATGCTCAGGTACCCAGGTTGACCATATACAAGGCAAACGCCCACCCGCTGTACTATCGCTCCAGCCCCTTCATGTAGGTTTTTAAGGCTCATCCTTGCATGCCTGTATCAAAACTTAGCATCGCTGAGGAAAAGCTCATCTTCTCACACTGCAGGAATTCACTTCCACTCTGACTGCTGTGAAATGCTTCCAAGAGGACTGGCACACAAGACTTTGTGAGTGTCCCTGTTTCAGCCTATCGGGTACAGGCCTAGGAATGGAACTGGAGTCCCAGAATAATTCTGTGTTTAGCCTTTTAGAGATGTTCCCGGGCGGAGCGATAGCACAGCGGGTAGGGCATTTGCCTTGCACGCGGCCAACCTGGGTTCGATTCCCAGCATCCCATATGGTCCTCTGAGCACCGCCAGGAGTAATTCCTGAGTGCAGAGTCAGGAGTAACCACTGTGCATCGCCAGGTGTGACCCAAAAAACAAGAATGAATGAATGAATGAATGAATAAATAAATAACGATGTTCCCAACATACTTTTTTCCTTCTTTCTCTCTTCTTTAGTCTGAAACCAACTCCTCTCAGGTTCTTGGTTTGCTGTCTCCTTCCCCTTCTCCAGGAGCCGCTTGGCCGTGTTGATCTGTGGGTATAAAGGGGAGGCCTGCTGTGGTCCCTGATCACAGAGTGGGCAGCTGTGGACAGCACCGCCTGCAAACACTCAGGGCTCTGCGCGTGTTTGTCTGAGTTTTCAGAATCAGTCTATGGGCTCAGCACATACTTTGCCTACAAGAGGCTGGGGTTCAATCCTGTCCCCCAAGCATTACAGGAGTGGCCCACAGAGCTGAGAGTATCTCCTGAGCACCCAAACACCAGAAGAAATCCCGACTCCATTGCCAAAAGGGCAGAAGCGCCTCACCTGAGCCTCTGACTGCTGCATCTCCTTCTCCTCGGCCTCAAGCTGCAGGACAGAATACACATCTTTCTCCATGTTCTCAATCTTGTTCCGAAACTTGAGGATAACATCTCAAGAAAAGGAGAGAGAGATTTTAAGGGCAGGGACACAGCCCAAGTGTAGACCAATTGCCCAGGCTAGGCAAGGGCCTGGGTGGATCCCAGGCACCCAGTTCTCAAAGGATGCACAGGTGTGGACACAGGGGAGTCTGAGTACAGCCAGACCAACCAAGAACCACCTGCGGCCCAGATTCCCCGGACAGCACCAGGTGTAGCTCCTGTCTAAATAGGGACCAGAAAGATGGCACCCAGGGCTGGAGCACACACACACTCTCACGGATCCCTGCACTGTGTCGTCCCCTGAGCAATGCCAAGAGCAAGCCCTGAGAATCACTAGCTGTGATTCCAAAACCCTTTCATGTACAAGAAAAAAATGTGGTTACTGGGAGGCTCACACCCAGTGGGACTGGGGCTACACTGGCAGTGCCTGGGGGACTATATGCAGCACCAGGATCTAAACCAAGGGGGCTGAAGCAATAGCACAGCGGGGAGGGCATTTGCCTTGCATGCAGCTGACCCATGTTCGATTCCCAGCATCCCATATGATCTCCCGAGCATCACCAGGAGTAATTCCTGAGTGCGTGAGCCAGGAGTAACCCCTGTGCATCACCAGGTGTGACCCAAAATGCGAAACAAACAAACAAAAAAAAGGATCTAAACCAAGGTTGCAGCCACACATTAAGTAAATGCCTTAAGCTATGTTAAGCTATGAACTAAATCTCTCCAACCCTAGGTGTAGGTGTGCATTGAGTGAAACAAAACTGGGTTGTTTTTCCAATGTGTGACTTCTTTGCTTAATACTTCCATTCCCAGATAATAAAGACTTCCTCTTAGAATAAATTCCAAACTCCCTAGGGCTGCGAAGATAGTACAAGGGTTAAGGCACTTGCCTTCACACAGCCAACTCCTATTAAATCCCAGCTATGGTCTCCTGGGCACCCCCATCAGTTTTTTTAATTAAAGAAAAAGTGACTGGGGAGCTGTGCATACTTTGCATACAGTTTTGAGTCTGGGGACCACAAGGTTCCCTAGCAGTCCCTGTGCGGTGCACCACACGGCACCACACAGCTCATACAGTCCTGCATTCATAGCCAAGCATTAGCCCATCCAGCCTGACTAGTATCAGGGATGGCCCCAGCCCTGCTGAATATTGCCTGGGATACCCCAAATGAATCTAAATCAGAGACAGCTATCACAGTGTTAAAATATAACAATAGATCTAAAAGGGAAAGTACTTTATGAGACACCCACAGACAAATATAAGAAAGAATGGCCCACACAGTAGGTTAGGCACCTGCCTTGCGCACAGCCGACCTGGGTTCATCCCCACTACCATATATATTCCAAACCCTGCCAGTAGGGAATCCTGAGAGCAGCACCAGGAGTAAGCCCTGAGCACTGCAGTGTCACCCCAAAACCAGCAAAATTAAAGGCTGAGTGCATGCTCTGTATGCAGAGCCTTGGATTCAATTCTCCAAGCACGGAGTTGGGAGTAGCCCCAAGAACCACCAATTGTGGCCAAAACCCACCCCACCAAAAAGGGGGGGTGGGGCTCAATGGGGAGTGTGCTCCCAGAAGTGGCTGTCTCATCCCTAAGGTTGGGAAACAACTAAGGAAAGTTGAGGCCCAAGTCCAGGGTCATCCCCTTGTAGAGACAGTCAGTGAGAGCTGCCCCGGCCACTCGACATCTGCCTGCGACGGCTGAGCCCCGCACCCGGGCTCACAGCCGGCCTCATCCACCCAACCTGCTGAGCTGCCCCAGCAGCGCCTGCTCACCTTGGGGGAGTATCCGGGCCTTCACGGGGGCCTTGGCGGCCTTCACGATCTCCTTCAACATCTTCCGCTCCTCTTCTCCTACCAGAGAGACCGAGCGCCCGGCCCTGCCAGCACGCGCTGTTCGACCCACTCGGTGAACGTAATGCTTGATGGTGTTGGGCATTGTGAAGTTGATGACCTGGGCGGTCGAGCAGAGGTCAGACCCAGGAGTCCCGACAAGGGGAGCCAAGGTCAAGTTCTGGGAACCCAGGGCCTGCTCACCGTTTTGACTCCCTCGATGTCAAGACCACGGGCTGCTACATCGGTGGCCACTAGGATGTCGATCTGCTCATCCTTAAAACGCCTAGAAAAGGTGATAGAGATGTTTGCCTTGATGCTGGTGCCAACACTCCCCAGAAGCTGCAGTAAACTCAAGCAGAAGTCAAGCCCTGGGGTTTACCATGTAAGAGAAATGGAGCCTCCCAAGAAACATCAGTAGGGAGCACCAAGGGCAGAGATTCCACTGCCCACACACATGCAGGCTGCTGCTCCCGTGATGAACCAGAATAGACAGCCGGTCCCTGCAACAGCGCCCAGGAGCAGAGCATCTGCCTTGCAGCCAGAAGGCCTCCAGTGTGATTCCCGGCATTGCCCCACACGGCGAGGATGACCCCAGCAGCACTGCTACTGTGTGATCCTTGGCCAGTAGGACCACGTGCATGACCCGAAAACCAAAATACAACTCAAACTTGGGCCAGGAAATGACTCAAAGGGCTAGAGCCATCCCTCAGCACCCACTCACTGTTTGGTTCCTGGGATGTGGCACAAAAATAAGATTTGGGCTAGGGATGTGGCTAAATAACATAGACTCCACAGTGCATGTGTGATGGCCAAGGTTTGATCCCTGGTACCAAAAAACGAGGGGAAACAGCAGATATCTGTGATGCCCAAACTTATTTGATCAGGGCCAGAGAGATAATAGAGTAGGCAGGGCACTTGCCTTGCACGCAGCCCATGTGGGCTCAATCCCCAGCATCTATATGGTCCCCAAAGCCCGACCAGGAGTTAATTCCTAAGTGTAGAGCCAGGAGTAACTCCTGAGCACTGCTGGATGTGGCCCCTAAACAAAAATAACCAATCAAAAGCCCTTATTCTATCAGGCCCACATCTATCCACCGCTTTGGAAAAACTACAGAAAACAAAAAACAAGCTGGACAGTCCTGAGTGTCAGAATTTTCTCCTGTGGGTCCACTTAGCAGTACCCACACTCATCCAGGGATATAATCAACAATTTCTGGGGGCCAAAGAGACAGCTCAAAGGGCTGGGGCACAGCCTTTGCACACTGGAGTCCCCGGCAACACACGATGCCCTGGGCACCACCAGGAGCAACTCCCAAGCACCAAGCCTGTGCAGCCCTGAGCACCACCCAGGCATGTGCACAGAACAATTCGAGCTCCAAAACAACCAAGTTCTCGGTGGATCTAACGTTACCTTAGAGTGGCAGGGCTGAAAAAAGAGGGGGATAGAGACACAGTATAGTGTGTACTTGCCTTCCATGCAAAGAGTTTAATCCCCAGCATCCCATACAGTCCCCTGAACACTGCCAGGAATAATTCCTGAGCACAGAGCTGGGAGTTACCCCTGAGCATTGCCAGACTAAAAAATTGTGGGGTGAAGGAGGCTTGGGAAGGATTAGGCCATACCCATCTATGCTGCCGCTACTCCTGGCTCTGCATTCAGGGATCACTGCTGGAAGTGCTCTGGAGACCATATGGGGTGCCGTGGATGAAACTAGGGTTAGCCACATACAAGTGCCTTAACCCTTGTCCTATCTCTCTGGCCCGGAAATAGTGGGTCATCATACCGTTACTCAGGCAGAACCTGAGAGATTCTCTTCCCTCTGCTGACCGAGCACAGTGCTCTGATGTGCTGAGAGGGATGAATGGGAGCTGGAATGCCCTTCCTTCCCCCCCAATTTCACCTGAGGGCCTCTAGCCGCTGAGTCTGAGACAGGTTGCCATGGAGCTCGCCCACCTGCAGCCCCATGAGGCCGAGGACGATGTGCATGCGGTGGGCCTGCTTCTTGGTCTGGGTGAAGAGCATCACGTGGTCTGTGAAGGTTCTTGTTAGCAGAGCTAGCGGGGAGAAGAGCGTGAGCATGAGCATCTCCAACCTGCTCCTCTGCCTGTGAAGGGACTGCACCGGGGAAGGGGAGATGTGGGCCCGGCCCTGCAGAGCTCCCGTCCCAGAGGCAGACAGCGAAGCCCATCCCCTACCCCCATGTCAACGCTGTAAGAGGGAGGGGAGGGGAGGGCAGGGTCAGGAAGGCCTCCTGAAGAGGCAGAGAAAAGCAGCTGGTACAGAGCACCATAATCAAAGGCACCAAGATTCCTGGGCCCAGACGTCTGAGGCACCCACTAGGGGAAGGTGTGTAGTCTGCGAGTATCGGACCCACTGGATGGACCTCAACAGGCCAGGAAAAGGGGTGCATGCCCATTTGCAAGCAATCCTTTCCCATGCGCTGCAGCAAGGACTGACTGCCAAGGAACAAGGGCGGATGCAGGTGGTCACGAAGAGGCTACTGCAACTATCCAGGCAACAACCCACACCACACACCAGAGGTGCAGCTAGAAAAAGTTCAGCAGGACAAAATGAGGACTGGATAGAGGGACTGCAGGACACTAGGGAAGGATGGACAAAGTCAGGCACTCGCACCAAAAGGACAAACGCAGCCCCACACACTGGGTTAGGGGAGACGGGAGGTGCCGAGGGCAAGATGAAGCACTCTAGTGCTAAGGGAACTCAGGGATTCGCTGTCCCGTCCTGCCCTGCTTGTCACCTGCCACGATGGCTTCCCGGTCCCCTTCCCGATTGGGTCGGATGCGGATGAACTCCTGCCGCAGGAAAGGGGCCACATCCGTGTTGCTATTCACGAATATCTTGACGGGATTCTTCAAGGAGACCGACGCCAGGTCTTTCACCTGCAGAGCACAGAGACCGTCACACTCAGCTGCAGGTGTGGTGTAGTCCAGCCCTGCCCAGGGTCACCGTGCCTCTCCCCCCCCAAGAATCCCCATGGCACACCTCATCTGTCATGGTAGCTGAGAAGAGCATGGTCTGGCGGTGGTGGGAACACATTCGGATGATCTCCTTCATCTGCTCCTCAAAGTACTCGTCCAGCATCCTGGCAGGCAGGGGAGGGGAGGGGCGGAAGCAGGAGAAACAATGACCAGAGCTCACTCCCATATGGGACGAGTGTCTGTGTGTGTGATCTGAGCACATTTCTGTCGTAAGAGATGGGGGAGAGGGAGAGAGGGTGAAAGGGAAAAAGAGTGAGAGAGGAGAGAGAAATGATGAGTTCGTTTCTAACCTGAGTGTCTATGAGTGCTCGCATGTGCATGTACATGTGTGTTTTGTTGGAGAATAAATCAGGACCTTACATGTGCGAAGGTTAACTCTACCACTGAAACACCATTTGTTGGGGCTGAAGATAGTACAAGGGTTAAGGCACTTGTCTTGCATACTGCTGATCCTAGTTCAATCCCTGGCCCCAGACAAAAACAATCAGAAAAAAGAGACCAGGCATTTGTTAACAAGTTGCTCTGTGGGCCAGAGATGGCTGAAAGGACCGGAATACATGTCTGGCATGCTCCACGTATGATTCCTGGCATGTTACACCTCTACAGTCCCATCCTAAGTGGATGCAGGAAGAAACAGGCTTGGGGCCAGAGAGATAGTACAGTGGGTTAAAGCGCTTGCCTTGCACACGGGTGACCGGGGTTTGATCCCCAATACCGCATCTGGTCCCCCAGAACAACCAGGAGTAATTTCTGAATGCAGAGCCAGGAGTAAGTCCTGAGCACAGCTGGATGTGGCCCCAAAACCAAAAAAGAAAGGAGAAAAAGAAGAAACAGGTTGAGTATCACTAGGAATGGCCATGAGGGTCCCTGAGCATTGCTCAGTCAACTCCCCCCAAAATAAAATGGCTATTATTAAGTTTTGAACTGTCTTATCACATTTATTACTATTATTTTACCATTTCACCAAGAGTAAAGAAAATGACCACTTTACCACATTTGCTTTCTCCTTTTATTTCTAAACTATTTTCAAGTAAATCTGGAGTTGCCATGATACCTTCTCCCTACCTGAGCACACATCCCCAAAGAACAATGCCTCTCCCTCCAGTTGATCAAGTTCAACGTTTAGTGGTTCTGTTTCCTTGGCCTCAATTTTAAATTTCCACAGCCTTTCTTTTTTTCTTTTTTGCTTTTTGGGTCACACCCGGCCATGCACAGGGGTTACTCTCCTGGCTCTGCACTCAGGAATTACCCCTGGCAGTGCTCAGGGGACCATATTGGATGCTAGGAATCGAACCTGGGTTGGCCGCGTGCAAGGCAAACGCCCTCCCCGCTGTGATATCGCTCCAGCCCTTCCACAGCCTTTCTTAGTTTTTTGAGATAAAGTTGGTTTTGTTTGTGATTCTTAGCTCCTAGGGACTATTCTTAATACCCATTACAAACTACAAACTAAAAAAAAAGGTTTGCTTTCAGAATCTAAAGGTTTCCAAATCTCAGAAAATAGCAATGAGAAGTTGACCGACCTTCCCTCTTAACTACCATATTATAAAGAGAGCAGGACTAGGGCTGGAGAAAGTACAGAGTAAGGCGCTTGTCTTGGATGTGGCTAGCCTGGGTTCAATCTGTAGCACCCCGCATGGTCCCCTGAGCACCACCAGGAGTGATTCCTGACTGCAGAGCCAGGAGTGACCCAAAAAAGACAGAGAAGAGAGGGAGAGACAGAGAGAGACAGAGAGACAGAGAGAGGGGGGGGGGAGTATATGAATGGAAGTACAGGGGAGAAGCTTGTCTAACACAGCTGACTGGGGCTCAATCTGGTCACTTGGTGTGACTAAAAAGACACAAATCTGAGAAAGGGGTGGGTGGACGGAGAGAGAGAACAGGAGTAAAAGTACGGGGGAAAGTGCATACCTAACACAGCCAACCAGGACTCAATCCCCAGGGCCCCACAGGGTTCCCCAAGCCCCACCAGGAGTGATCACTGAGCCAGGAATAAGCCCTGAGTTCAAGCAGATACAGTCCCAAAAAACAGTCAACGAATGAAATAAAAAGATGATGAAGAAAGAGCCGAATGGAGGTGCTGAGCTTGCACCACAGGGACGGGGACAACAGCAGGAGTCAGGGAGCCTCAGGGCAGCAGGCTGCCCTCTGGGAAAGGGCTGTGGGGAGTGCAGAGCCGCACCACTCCAGCCTACCTGTCAGCCTCGTCCAGGATGAGAACCTCGATGCTGCTCAGGTGGAAGGACGGACAGTTGTGAAGGTGATCAATCAGCCGGCCGGGGGTGGCGATGAGGATGTCGGGCGCGGCCCGGAGAGCTGCTTCCTGAGACTTCACGTCCAGACCACCTGCAGAGAGCAGAGCCCTGTGCTGTGGTCAAGCACCGCAAGACCCAGTCCAGCCAAGTGTCGGGTCCTATGCCGGATGGAGAGGACATGCAGAGATGAAGACTAGCAAAGGCCCAGCTCTGGTGGATTTGATAAGGTGCAAGACAGGTTCTTCACTTAAGAGAGCACCCCACTGTCTACTCTGAAAACACTTCTTCCAGTTTTCAGATGGATTTAATCTCATTCTCTGATGCGGGCCCATCTATCCTCTGCAAAGTCTGTCCCACAGGGGCCACCAGCACTGGCCGGACACTCACCCACAGCCAGGCAGGTGGTGATGTTGCAGAACTGGGCGAGTTGCTTGGTGACAGAGTGTACCTGGATGCCGAGTTCCCGAGTGGGAACCAGCACCAGCACGCGCGTGACGGGGGCCTGGCGGGGTTTGTAGATCAGACGCTCCAAGACGGGCAGGGCAAAGGCTGCAGTTTTACCTGCAGGGAAGGAGAAGAGCTTCGGTCCCTTCAAGGATCAGGGAAGGCCCTGATCACAGAAACTGCATCCCTCACAAGGAAACAAACAAACGTCTCTTCTCAGTCTGTGGTGCCAGGGACAGAACCCAGAAACTCACACAGGACAAGTGCTCTGTCACTAAGCCATATCCTTGACCCCTCCGTGTAGTCCCCTTGCCCTCCTTTGCTCTACACACACACACACATACACAGCAGGTCAGAGAAGTGGTAGAGGGGGAAGCGATATTACAGGCTGGTTGTCTGGACCAGCGTTTGATCCCCAGCATCCCCTGGGGTCCGCTCAGCCTGGGCAACAGTGATCCTTGATCAAAGAGCAAGGAGTAAGTCCTAAACATCACCGTGGGAGTGGCTCCAAAACAAAACCCAGAACAAGTAGGACCCTAATGAACACGCCTGCAGCTTCCTCCCCACTCCCCCCTAGTTCCTTCATACCTGTCCCGGTGGCTGCGCAGGCACAGATGTCCTTCCCCAGCAGACCCACAGGGATGCATGCTTTCTGGATGGGGGTGGGCTGCTTGAAGCCCATGGCAGTAATGGCCTGCAGAGGACAAAGGTCCAGAAGGTCGCATAAAATCAGTCAGGCAGGTTTCCAAACCAGTGCTCACCAATTCTAGCCCTCCCAACCACTTATGCCTCAAACACTGACTGTGTATCAGTGACAGGCATGTTTCAGGTAAGGAAAATACAGCAGGAAATAAACTAAAAGCCTCGAGTCTGTAGTAGGTAACAGACCCAAACACGTACCACATGGACATAAACAGTGTGAGGCAGAATACAGGCTTCAGGGGAGCAGGACGCCATTCAGTGTGTTATCAGGGAAGGTCTCACTGAGCAGAGGATACTGACTTGAACCCCAAGAAGTGAGGCCAAGCAGCGACAGCTGGAAGAATCTCCCACAGAAGAAAAAGCAGGTGCAAAGGCCCTAGGGAAGCTGCGTGACCTGAATGAGAGCCGGCAAAGTGGCTGATGTGGCCAAAGCAGAAAGTGCTCCAGACAGCAGCAGATGGGGCCTGGGATGCTAAAATGAGGATTTGGGCTTTTACTCCAAGAGAAACTGGGGACACCTGTTGAAGGACACAACGGAGCATTTTACTGAAAGGGCTCCCTGGGAGCTGTGTGCATAACAGTTGGGGAAGGTAAAAAGCCGGATGGAAACCTACTTATAAGAGGTGACTGCAGCAATAACCTGACGACTGCAAAATGAAGCCACTACCTTCAGAAGTGGGCGGGAAAGGTTCATGTCCGAGAATGAGAGACTCTCATCATACTGAGATGCATCTTCAAAGAATCCTCCTGCTTCCTGTGCGAGAAAAACCCAGACAGAACAAGAACTCAGCGCCAAGGCCCAAGAATCAAAATGGTCTTAAAATCCTTGCAGGTGGTGAAAAATCAAGCTGCACCTTATTTCCCAAGCCCATGCTCACCTGTCCTTTCTTCTTCTTCCGCTCCTTTACTTTGAGGGTATCTACAGAGAAACAGGAGCCAAGGATCAGGGTCCATCCTTACGGAGCATTACCCCACTGGACCTTGTCCTGAACACTTTAGGTGACTCCCTCACTGACGCCACACACCAATGTGAGGGATCTGTCGTCATTAGCCTCATTTCATAAATGAGGACACTGTGCAGCAAGGCAGTTCCACATCTGCGAAAGGCCAGACAGGAAACAAACTCAGCGAGTCCCAAAGATCAGACTCGAGGGGCTGGAGCAATACAGCAGGTAGGGTCCTTGCCTTGCACACGCCAAACCCAGTTTCAACCGCCCGCCGACACACTGTATGTCCCCCCATCCACACAGACCCAGCCGTAAGCCCTGAGCACTACCAAGTATGGCCCAATCTCAACTCCCCCCCCACACACAAAAAATAATTTAAAAGACCAGACTTCACCCCCACACTATAGTATGAAGCTTTCACACTCATTTCTGCAAGAAATATTTTTGGAGTGCCAGCCGCCACGTGGCTGGACGCTGGTGAGGTGGGATGTGAGAGATCTATCACCCAAACATGTGACTCACAGAGGTGCCTGCTGCTATGTGGCTCTGGAGATTGGGGGAAAGAACAAACCCCCCCAGTGAAAACCCTACGGGAAAGAGGAAAACTTACAGAATTCCACACTCTAGATAGGTAAGTGCAACAGAGTCTTTCCTTCACAGACAAGGAAGTTTTCCAGTTTCCTGTCCCCGCTGACAGCACCATGGTGCCACCTACCTGCTTTGGTGAGGATGTTCTCATCAGCCGATGAGTAGTCAGTCTCAGAGTCTTCATTTTCTGATGCTTCCTCAGCTTTCCCTTCAAGGTCTTCCTGCTCCTCTGGCTCAGAGCCCTCCTTAGCTTCTTTCTCCCCTGATTTCCCTGACTTAGCTTCTTTCTCCTGGTTTAAAAAAAAAAGAGAGACAATAAAGCAGGCAACCATAAATGTTAGAAGTCAAGAGTCTAGACAGAATTCTATGTTGAACACTCATGAATAGTCACGAGCAACACACGAAGCCTGCCCACAGCAAGCAAAGCCCAACTCAGACTGAAGAGAGAAATCACAGGGGCTGGAGCGATAGCACAGCAGGTAGGGCATTTGCCTTGCACGCGGCTGACTCGGGTTTGATTCCCAGCATCCCATATGGTCCCCTGAGCACTGCCAGGGGTGATTCCTGAGTGCAGAGCCAGGAGTGACCCCTGAGCATCACCAGGTGTGACCCAAAAAGGAAAAAAAAAAAAAGAGAGAGAAATCACAGGGGAGCGCTGAAGTTCTCACCTCTGTTTTTCTCTTCTTTCGAACTTTCTCAATCTTCTCATCCAAAGTAGTGGCTGCTCTCTGCAGACATTAAAGAGAAAAAAAAAGAAAATCACATGGCAAAAAGACATAAGGAAGATTTCTCTGAGAGTGAACCTCATATACTGAGACAGAAAAAGCTTGTCCGTACTTGAAGGCATCAATCAAATTTATATTGCTATAACCTCCAACACTCCATTTGGTCTCCCAAGTCTGCCAGAAATGATCCCTAGGTGCAGAACCAAGTGTAGCCCCTGAATACAGCCAGGTATGACCCAAAAATAAACAAAAAAGGGCAATGAGGGGCTGGAGAGATAGCACAGCGGGTAGGGCGTTTGCCTTGCACGCGGCCGACCCGGGTTCAAATCCCAGCATCCCATATGGTCCCCTGAGCACGGCCAGGGGTAATTCCTGAGTGCAGAGCCAGGAGTAACCCCTGTGCATTGCCAGGTGTGACCCAAAAAGCAAAAAGGGCAATGAGGTCAGTACTAGATCCTTAACCTACTGCCTAACAGTGACAGCCCAAGGCCTAGGGCTGTGTACCACTGCATCTCACCACCTTCTTTTTTTTGGTTTTGTTTTTTAAAGAATCATCATGAGATACAGGTACAGACTTACAAATTTTCATGATTACATTTCAAACAATGTTCGAGTAACCATCCCTCCAGCGGTGCCCATTCTCCACCACCAATGTTCCCAGTGTCCCTCCCGCCATCCGCACCCCTTCCCACACACTGCCTCTGTGGCAGACACATTCCCTCTTACCCTCTCTCCCTTTGGGTGCTATGATTTGCAATATAGGCACTAAGCAGTCATCATGTTTGGCCCATAGTCTACTTTCAGCAGGCATCTCCCATCCCAAGCGAGCCCTCCGAGCATCATTTACTTAGTGGTCTCTTCTCGATCCCACCTGCCTTCCCCACCCCCACCCCAGCAAATAAGATTGGCTTCCAAGCCATGAAGCGATCCTCCTGGCCCTTATCTCTACTATCCTTAGGTGTTATTCTCCTATTGTGTTGCTTTATATTCCACAAATGGGTGCAGTCTGTCTGTCCTGCTCTTTCTGACTCACTTCGCTTAGCATGATAACTCTCCATGTCGATCCACTTATATGAAAATTTCATGGTTTCATACCAAAGTTTCTTTAACCGGTCATCTGTTCTCGGGCACTCGGGTTTTTTCCAGATTCTGGCTACTGTAAACAATCTCACCTTCTTCTTGAGCTGGCTCAAGACATCAGCCATTGCCCAGCTGCCATCATACATTCCCTCCTTCTCAGTGAAAACGAAGTCAGGGTTGAAATCGGCACTGCGGTTCTTCTGGAAGGCTTTCTGTTTTCTGCCCAGCACAATGGGCCCCTGGAAGAGGGAGAAGCAGGATGTCTTTAAGAGTGAGATAAAAGAACGCTGAAAGGGCTGGAGCGATAGCACAGCGGGTAGGGCGTTTGCCTTGCATGCGGCCGATCAGGGTTCGATCCCCGGCATCCCATATGGTCCCCCAAGCACCGCCAGGAGTAATTCATGAGTGCAAAGCCAGGAGTAACCCCTGAGCATTGCTGGGTGTGACCCAAAAAGCAAAAAAAAAAAAAAAAAAAAAAAAGAACGCTGAAAAATGAGGAGGAACCAAATAAGAGATGTTTAAGATAAAGATCAACTAATAAGAAGAAATTGGCCAATCTATAACTGATTTTCTTAGTATTACAGTTTAGGAAGTTACAATAGTATGAAAGAGACAAAGAGGGGTTCTGAGGTTTGGACCACGCCTGGCAGTGCAGGAAGGCTATTCGCAGTTCTATACTCAGGGGTCAATCCTAGTGATGCTCAAGGGACCACGCAGGACCGAAAATCAAGCTGGGCTCTACAAAATGCAAGGCAAGCACCTTCACCCCAGTTCCCCCACCCTCCCGACCCCCAATTGAGAAAGATTTAACACACCCATCAGTGACACACAGATTATGCATTAAACGCATTGTGTTGTTCATCGATTTGCTCGAGCAGGCACCAGTACCGTCTCCATTGTGAGACTTGTTGTTACTGTTTTTGGCATATCGAAAACGCCACGAGTTGCTTGCATGGCAATTATGCATTAAAAAATAAGTATGTCTCGGGGCAGGAGCGACAGCACAGCGGGGAGGGTGTTTGCCTCGAACGCAGCCGACCCGAATTCGATTCCCAGCATCCCATATGGTCCCCTGAGCACCACCAGGAGTAATTCCTGAGTGCAGAGCCAGGAGTAACCCCTGTGCATCGCCAGGTGTGACCCAAAAAGCAAAAAAAAAAAAAAAAAAGTATGTCTGGAGCGATAGCATAGCGGGTAGGGCGTTTGCCTTGCACGCGGCCCACCTGGGTTCAATTCCCAGCATCCCATATGGTCCCCTGAGCACCGCCAGGGGTAATTTCTGAGTGCAGAGCCAGGAGTGACCCCTGTGCATTGCCGGGTGTGACCCAAAAAGGAAAAAGAACTGTCTGGGGGTGGAGAGAGCGCACAGCGGGTAAGGGTTTGATCCCCGTCACCCCATATGGTTCCCTGAGCACTGCCAAGAGTGACTCCTGAGTGCAGAGCCAGAAATAACCCCTGCGCATCACTGGGCATGGGCCAAAAACGAACAATAAAACCATGTGAAAATTAGAAAGGAACCGGCAAACCTGTGGCGTCGGGAGGATAAATCTGAAGAAGGGGAAAAAAAAAAACCCTCGAAGGGTCCAGGGAAGTGGGCTGGATACCCAGCACCCACCACGCCACAGGGGCCGGAGAGCCAGGCCAGAGGTAAGGCACCTGCGCTGCCACACAGCCCGCCCTGGCGCGATCGCCGGCACCAGACGGTGCCCGAGTCCCACCAGGACTCAGCCCTAAGCACGGAGCCGGGTACAGCCGCTGAGCACTGCCCAGTCCGGCCCCCAAACATGAGACTGAGGTAGGCGGTGCCGCCGCGGGCCAACGGGGGCTGCACAATTATCTGGGTGGGGAGCAAAAAAGTCCCAGGCACAGGCCAGGGCTAGGGGATCCCGAGGCTCCCTGGAAAAGCACCAGCTCGGGGGCGGGAGCGACAGGGCAGCGGGGAGGGCCCTGGCCTTGCAGCGGCGACACCAGGTTGCAGCATCCCACACGGTGCCCCGAGCACCGTCGGGAGTCACGCCTGAGTGCAGAGCTGAGGAGGAACCCCTGAGAAAACAGCGAAAGCTCCAAGGGTTGCCCTGGGTTGAAGCCTCAGCACGGCAAAAAAATAAAAAAATAAAAAAGTGTCCGGAGCCTCAGGATGACGTCATGGTGATGTTTACGTCAGAGAGGTGACAGGTGAGCGCTCGCGGGCGGGGCGAGGCCGGCGGGCGGCCAACACGCAGGATTCCCTCACGCTGGTCTGGACGGCGGGGTCCGCCGGGCCCGCGGCTGGCGGAGACTCGGGGGGCTCCCGCCCCCGACTCCCGGGCACGGCCACGCGGGACCCCAGAGACAACGCGCCCAAAGGAAATGTTTTGAGGTAGATTCTTCAGAATCCGAAGTCGCACGCAGCCCGCCCTGGGGACGCTCCCTCGGCGCCCACGCGGGGCCTGAGACGGACTGGCCGAGGCAGCCGGGAGCACCGGGCGGACACGCCGCCTCCGTCGCCTCAGGAGCCGCCTCAAGAGTCACTTCAGGAGCCACCTCAGGAGCCACCTCACGAGTCACTTCAGGAGCCGCCTCAGGAGCCGCGGGGGAGCCTCGCCCGGGCCCGGCTCCTACCTCCTCGTCCTCGCCTCCCGAGTCAGACTCGGACTCCAGCGGCATCTCGTCATCCTCGCCGAGGGTCGGGACGAAGCCCAGCGCCTCCACCATATCGCCGCGGCGGCCGCTCCCGGAAACAGCGTGCCAGGCGCATCCGGCGTTTACGGGGCCGCCCGTGCGCACGCGCCCCGCCTGCTTCCGGTCCGAGCCTCGGGGGAGCCCGCTAGGCTCCGCCCCCCGCCCGGCCCCGCGCAGGGCGCATGCGCCCCTCTCGCTTCCGGTCCGAGCTTCCCAGACCGATGGGGCCCCGCCCCCCGCCTGGCGCCGCGCAGGGCGCATGCGCCGGTGACGCGCTCCCGGAGCTGGCTGGGATTAGGGCTAGCGGGCGTCAGGGCGCTCTGCAGGCGGGTCGGGGAGGCGGGGCGCCCTGGGGGCGACGTGCTGTGTTCATGCTCTCTGCCTGTTTGTTTGGACAGGCGTGTGTACTTGTGGGCAGGGCGCTTGCCTGGCATGCAGCCGACCGGGGTTCCATCTCCAGGACCCCCCAGAGGGTTCCCCGCCCCACCCCCGGCTCTCCAGGGCACCGACGGGTGTTGTCAAAAAAGACTTAAGAACCTAGAACTTTTGCTTTTTTTTTTTTACTTTTTTATTGAATCACGGTGAAATAGACCCTTTCAGAGCTGTTCATGGTTGGATTTCAGTCATTCACTATTCCAACACCCGTCCCTCCACCAGTGTGCATTTCCCAGCATCAGTGTCCCCGGGTTTAAAAAAAAAAAAACTTTTTAAAAGCATCTATCAGGACTGGGAGTATAGCTCAGTAATGGAGCACAAGCTTGGATTTCATCTCAGCACCAGGAAGAACAAAAATAAGTAAAGAAAAAAAAAATGTTAAAGTACGAACAGCTGGGACAGAGATAGCCCAGGAATATGGCGCTTGGCTTAAATGCTGCAGACCCTGTGAAATGCCGCGGACCTCTGGCACCACCAGAGGAATGACCCCAAATACTGCTGGGCATGGCGCAATCGTTGCCCCCTCCCCCCCAAAAAAAAGCCAAAGCAGCTAATATAAATAATATTTTTTATGCTTGAAGTACTGCCGTTAAGTGCTAAGCAGTGGCAACCTTCAGCATAAAGTACCACTACGCTGAGCTTCTTACCAAAGCGGCTGATTCAGAGAGAGGGCCCCCGTGTCACACATTTGGTGAGTCACAACACGACTATAAACCCCACAATGACTGGAGTCCTAGGAAATTAGATCACGGAATTTACCAGCAACTCTTCCTCTCATTTCTGTTCGTGGGAGAAATTCTCATTTCTTCCCCGTTGTTTGGTTTTATGGGCCACAACCAGCTATGCTCCGGGCTTACTCCTGGAGGCTTTGGAGAACCACAGAACCGTGGTGGGCCTCGTGCAAGGCAAGCCTTACCCACCGTTCTGTTACCTGGCCCCGGGAGGGTGGGTGGGAGGAATCTTACTCTTCTCTTTTGCTTTGTTTTGGGCCCACAGATGTCCTTACTATGGAGCTACTCCCGGAGCATCACTTGGGGGTCACTCCCTGCAGCACCGGAGAATGAGCTCAGACTTCCCTCATGCTCTTTACATGCTCGGCCCTTCGCACTCTCTTCCTGGCTATGAGAGGTTTTACTCTTAACAACCCGCTCATGATTACTTGCTCTATCTAGGCAGGCAACTTTTCCAGAACATCAGCTCCACCATGAAGTCTCGCTGGAGTTGTCTTGTTTCGTAGCTGTTGTTCCACAAAGCAGGTGCAGCTGTCTGTGTGTGCAGTTTTCACCATTTTGGGGAGTATGATTTGATGGCAATAATCAATTCCCAGGAGCCGGAGCGATAAAACAGCAGGGAGGGCATTTCCC
Source organism: Sorex araneus (assembly GCF_027595985.1). Classification (NCBI taxonomy): domain Eukaryota; kingdom Metazoa; phylum Chordata; class Mammalia; order Eulipotyphla; family Soricidae; genus Sorex; species Sorex araneus. The sequence continues at coordinate 131,829,867 of NC_073306.1, read as the reverse complement.
TTGCACTCGACTGACCCACGTTCAATTCCTGGCATCCCGTCTGGTCCCCCAGGCATCACCAGGAGTAATCCTGAGTGCAGAGCCAGGAAGAACCCCTGAGCATCACTGGGTATGGCCCAAAAAGCAAAAAAGTAAAATAATCAATTCCCAGTATTCAGCTAAGAACATAACTTGGTAGGAGAACTCTTTCCTTACACAGGAGATTCCATCCACAGCACCACACACACACCCTACACAAAAACACAATGTTGGGGTTGGAGCTATAGCACAGCGGGTAGGGTGTTTGCCTTGCATGCGACCGACCCGGGTTTGATTCCCAGCATCCCATATGTTCCCCTGAGCACCGCCAGGAGTAATTCCCGAGTTCAGAGCCAGGAGTAACCCCTGTGCATCGCCAGGTGTGACCCAAAAAGCAAAAAAATAACACCCACAATGTTGTATAACCATCACTACTATATCTTCCCAAAGAATTTTTGTGAACTGAACAGAAACTCTGCAATTAATCAGCAAGGGCACCCCCCCTTTCCTCTCTCCCTGATCCTTGCAAACCTCTGATTCACACTGTCCTTGTGAGTAGGAGCTAAGTTGTGCAGTATTTGCCCTTTCATGTTCAGCTTAGTTGGATAGTGTTTTCAAGGCCCATCCGTGTTGTGGCAGGTATCAGCACTGACGACTGAGTAATGCTGTACGGGAAGCATATGCCACGTTTTGCTTTTCCATTCATCTGTTGATAGATTCTTGGTTTGTTTCCACCTTTCGTCGATTGTAAATAATCCTACTATGACTATCAGTGTCTGAGCCATCACTTTCTGTCACTTTCCCAGACCCTGCTTTCTGTTCTTATGCATTGATGCGGAAGAGCGAAAGTGTTGAGTATGTTTAGCTTTTTATTTTATTTTGGGGGCTATACCTGGCAGTGCTGGGCCAGTGGGGATATAACAGAGGCCGTGCCAAGAAGAGAACTGAATGCCTGGCACGTACAAGGAATACACTCCACTATTTCAGCCACATTCTCACTATATGTTCAGTTTTTCAGGGGGTTTGTTGGGGGTGGGTGTGTGTGTGTGTGTGTGTGTGTGTGTGTGTGTGTGTGTGTGTGTGTGTGTGTGTGTGTGTATCTATGGGTCCATGCAGTCTGGAGCTCAGCCTGGGCCCCCTGCCTGTAAGTCATGCCCTCTTACCCTTTGAGCCCTCTCACGAAACACATTTAAGTTTTTGAAATGCCCAAGCAATTTTTCACAGCAAATACACAGTTTTTATTTTTTCTCTCTGGGTCACACCCGGCGATGCACAGGAGTTCCTCCTGCCTGTGCACTCAGGAATCACCCCTGGCGGTGTTCAGGGGACCCTATGGGAATCGAACCCGGGTCGACCACATGCAAGGCAAACGCCCTCCCCGCTGTGCTATTGCTCCAGCCCCACAACTACACAGTTTTACCTTCCTTCCCTCTAGAAATAAGTGACTCTTCCAATTTCTCCAAATCCTTGGCAACAGGCATCTTTGTTTGTTCTAGCCACCCCCGGCTGTGCTCGGGGCTCACTCTGATCCTTGCTCCTGGTGGTGCGGGGAATCAATCCAACCTGGCTCGTTTATGTCCAAGCTAAGCATGTCTACACTTCGTTATGTCCACACTACATTAACTTCGAGAATGGCCCTTTTGAGTTATTTTCCTATAGTTTCCCGTCATACTTTTGTTTGACTTGTTTCTGTTGGAGCGGAACAGCCTCTGTTTGAGGGGGTCCTCGAGGGCTTCCCCCCACATGTTGAGGGGTCTCTCCAGGTGGTGCTAGGATAGAACTTGGACCCCCCCCCCCCATGCAAAGCAGAAGATGTCCCTTGGTGCTATCTCCCCAGCTAAAACTGCAATGAAAAAAAAAACAAACTGGCCAGTACCAGAGAGATAGTTCAGGGGTTAAGGCACTCATCTTGCTGGCAGCTGACGACGGCTCAATCCCGAGCACCAGGTAAGTTCCCCTGAGTGCCACTGAGAGTGATCCTGGAGGGGTCAGAGCCATAGTGCAGCAGGTAGGGCACTTGCCTTGCCTGCGGTCAACCCAGTTTCCATCCCTGGTCCCCCATAGGGTCCCCAAGCCCTACCGAAATGGCGGTCCCTGAGAGTAGAGTCAGGAGTAAGCCCTGAGAGCTGGATGTGCCCCCTTACACACAAAAAGAGTGACCCCTGAGCCCAGTCAGGTGTAAGTCCTGAGCACCACCAGGATTGTTTCCCACCCACAAAATAAAATGACACTATATTTATAATCATCAGGGGAAGCACTGTCACTCTCTTCAAATTGAGAAAACTGTAAGATGAATAAAAATTATGGTAAGGGGTGGCGGGAGAGAACATTGGTGGTAGAAAAATGCACACTGGTGGAGGGACGGGTGTTCAGTCATTGTATGACCGAAACTCAACCATGGAAGCTTTGTAACCTATCAGGGTGATTCAATTAAAAAAAAAATTAGGGGCTGGAGTGATAGCACAGCGAGTAGGGCATTTGCCTTGCAAGTGGCCGACCCGGGTTCAATTCCCAGCATCCCATAGGGTCCCCCCGAGCACCACCAGGAGCGATTCCTGAGTGCATGAGCCAGGAGTAACCCCTGCGCATCACCGGGTGTGACCCAAAAAGAAAAACAATTTTTTTTAAAGAGTTATGGTAAAATGAAGTTTCAAGAGACTTAAAACAGGGGCTGGAGTGATAGTACAGTGGGGAGAACATTTGCTTTGCACATGGCTGACCCAGATTCTATCCCCAGCATCCCATATGGTCCCTCCGGGCACCACCAGGAGTAATTTCTGAGTACACACCCAGGAGTAACCCCTAAGCATTGCCGGGTGTGATCAAAAAAGCAGGAGGAGGAGGAGGAGGAGGAGGAGGAGGAGGAGGAGGAGGAGGAGGAGAAGGAAAAGGAGGAAGAAGAGAAGGAGAAGAAAGAGGAGGAGGAGGAAGAAGAAGAAGAAGAAGAAGAAGAAGAAGAAGAAGAAGAAGAAGAAGAAGAAGAGGAGGAGGAGGAGGAGGAGGAGGAGGAGGAGGAGGAGGAGGAGGAGGAGGAGGAGGAGGAGGAGGAGGAGAAGAAGAAATGAGGAGGAGGAGGAGGAGAACTCTCTCTAGCCCAAAGCAACTGGACCGCACCTGAGGGTCCTCAGAGGCTGCTTAGAATTCAGCTCTTTGCAATATCTCTTGTGACCCAAGAACAACTTTTAAAGAAACTCACTTGCCTTCAAGTGAGATTTGTGCAATGTTCCCGTGGATATAAATCCCCCTGGAAATGCCCCATCCCAGAGCCAGGCAGGCCTGTCCCGGCTCTTCCCACATTGCCATGATAATCCGTTTGTGCGTGTTAGGACATGACGCGTGTTTTGCATTGACTTTCAAAACAGGCCCCCATTCCAGTACCACCAGATTGTGTGCCTGAGTGCCGAGCTCCCCCGCAGCCCTGCGGACTGCAGCCTCACCAGACACTTGCCGCGGGGCGGGAACGCGGGGACGCTAGCCCGACTGGCTGGGGCACCGCTCTGTGCGCCCCAGACCCAGTTCAGTCCAAGGCTTTGCACAGTCCTCCCCACACTTCCTGATCCGTCAGCCTGGAGGAGCCCAGAGAACACTGCCGAGTGTGGTCCGGAAACTAAAAGCACAAAAACAAACAAAAAAAAGGAAATGAGGGGGCTGGAGTGATCACACAGTGGGTAGGGTGTTTGCCTTGCACGCGGCCGACCCGGGTTCTAATCCCAGCATCCCATATGGTCCCCTGAGCACCGCCAGGGGTAATTCCTGAGTGAAGAGCCAGGAGTAACCCCTGTGCATCGCCGGGTGTGACCCAAAAAAACAAACAAACAAAAAAAGGAAATGAAACATATATGTATTATACAAAGCTCAACCCAGACTTTGTTTATATCAGCATTTTCCCCCAAGTGACTTGCATAGGTACAATCTGGTAAGATTTGAAGAGGGAAAATTTTTTAAAAAATTTTTTTATTTGGGGGCTGGAGCGATAGCACAGCGGGTAGGGTGTTTGCCTTGCACACGGCCGACCCGTTTTTGATTCCCAGCATCCCCTATTACCCTGAGCACTGCCAGGAGTAATTCCTGAGCTCAGAGCCAGGAGTAACCCCTGTGCATCGCCAGGTGAGACCCAAAAAGAAAAATAAATTTGTTTCGTTAAAATAAAACTAAAACTGGGGCTGGAGTGATAGCACAGCGCATAGGGCATTTGCCTTGCACGTGGCCGACCTGGGTTCGAATCCCAGCATCCCATATGGTCCTCTGAGCATCGCCAGGAGTAATTCTTGAGTGCGCAGCCAGGAGTAACCCCTGTGCATCGCTGGGTGTGACCCAAAAAGCAAAATAAATAAATAAAAATAAAAATAAAATATTTTTATTTTATTTTATTTTAATAAAATTTTATTTTAATAAAAGTATTAAAATATTTAAAATATTCTCCCGGAAGAGAGCGACGCAGAGTCTCTTGCCCCCGCACCTGGCTGTCTTCGCCGGGGCCCCTTGGCGGGGGGCTGGTTGAGTTTCCCTCCCCGTCCCAAGCAGAGCCCCGGCAGCCAAAGCCCTCTGGAACCCAGCTACAGCCATGCTCAAGGCCCCTCTTCACATGTTCGGATGAGCCTCACGCATGAAGAAACTGGCAGAGGAACCCAGGTGTGCGGGACCTGGGCTGAGATCTCCAAGCCTGCTCAGATCAGGACTTGGCCTCCTCCACCCAGACCCCCCATTTTCCAGTAGCTTGGCTGTTACACCCACAAAGTGCCCCCGGCACCGTGAAATCCCATTAATGGCTAAGATCCAGAGACTATAAAATAAAGCTCCTAGAAGCACCGCAAGACCTCTTATAGCCTAGTTCTTCCTCTCAGAGAACCTGACAAGGTACCGAGAGCATCCTGCCCACACGGCAGAGCTTGGCAAGCTCTCCATGGCTGTATTTGATACGCCAAGTACAGTAACAATGATGGGTCTCATTGCCCTGACCCTGAAAGAGCCTCCAATGCAGCACTGCTGGGAAGAATAAGTAAAGAGAAGCTGCTAAAATCTCAGGGCTAGGACGAATGGAGCCGTTACTGGCACCCGCTCAAGCAAATTGATAATCAACTGGATGACAGTGATACAGTGAATAAAATAAATAAGATCACTCCTGACAGGACTCTGGGGGCTGGAGATGGAACCTGGTTTGGCTGAGTGTAGGACAAGAGCCTTACCTGCTACACCATATCTCCAGCCCTGGATATGGAAATCTGGACTGCTCTGAGCCAGCTTTCTGAGGCTCTCAGAGGCCAGTGATGGGAGGAACTTGGAGACCAGCTTCCCTTGCCTGTAAAATACATCTTAGGGGCCAAAAAGACGGTACAGTGGGAAGGGGCTTGCTTTTTTCATTTCTTTTTCTTTTTCCTTTTTTTTTCTTTTTTTTTTTGCTTTTTGGGTCACACCCGGCGATGCACAGGGGTTACTCCTGGCTCTGCACTCAGGAATTACCCCTGGCGGTGCTCAGGGGACCATATGGGATGCTGGGATTCAAACCCGGGTTGGCCACATGCAAGGCAAATGCCCTCCCCGCTGTGCTATGGCTCCAGCCCCAAGGAAGGGGCTTGCTTTACATGCAGCTCCCTCGTTTAATAGCTAGCATTGCGTATGGTCCCTGAGGTACTGCCAAGAATGACCCCTGAGCATTTAGCTAGGAGTAAGCCCTGAGCACTGCCAGGACTGGACCTCCCCCCCAACAAAGATCATCATCATCATCATCATCATCATCATCATCATCATCATCATCATCATCCCGTTGATCGTCGATTTTCTCGAGCAGCCTCAGTACCGTCTCCATTCGTCCTAGCCCTGAGATTTTAGAAGCCTCTCTTTACTCATCCTTCTCAGTGGTGCTGCATTGGAGGCTCTTTCATGGTAAAGAGCCCATTTTCCAGTAGCTAGGGGGTCACACCCAGAAACTTCCCCCAGCGTTGTGTAATCCCATCAACAGCCAACATTCAGAGACTATAACTCCCACATAGTCTAACTCTCCCCTTCGAGAACCTGGCAAGCTACTGAGTGTTTCCCCCAAAAGATAAACAGATAAAACCCGTCTTGTCTAGCTTCCACCCTCTCTTCTCCTCCCCCACATAATTTTTTTTATCTGCTCTTCATACTTAGGTCTGGAAAACAGTTGTTTATTGTTTTGTTTGGACGTCACACCTGGCAGTACTCAGAGCCTGCTCCTAGCTCTGTGCTCAGGGCTTACACCTGGAAGGGCTCTGGACACTGGACACCATCTGGGACAGTCACATGCAACACAAGTGTGTAAGGTGCTCTACTCTCTCTCCAGCCACCTTGTAGTTCTTTCTGGGTTTGGGGTCACATCTGGTGATGCTCAGGGGTTACTCCTGGCAGTACTTGAGGGACCATATGAGATGCTGGGGTTCAAACCCAGATCAGGCATGTGCAAAGTAAGCGCCTTACCAGCTGTATAATCTCTCCAGCCCCAACTACTCCTTTTTGTTTGTTTGGGGGGCTTACCCAGTGGTATTCAGGGCTTGGCGCGGGGGGAGGGTGCGCCAGGCTGTCTCCACTAGGGTCCCTCGGAGGGGGGCGGGTTGAGTTTCCCTCCTCGCCCCAAGTGTGCCCTGGCAGCTGGAAACCTCCAGAACCCAGCCACAGCCATGCCTAAGGCCACTCTCCACACACTCGGACGAGCCTCACCCATGAAGAAACCGTCAGAAGAACCCAGGTATGCGGGACCCGTGGCTGAGATCTCCAAGTCTGCTCTGATCGAGCCTGGGCCTCCTTCACCCAGATCCCCAGTTTTCCAGTAGCTTGGCAGTCACACCTACAAACTGCCCCTGGCGCCCCCATGTAATCTCATCAATGGCCAAGATCCAGAGACTATAAAACAAAGCTCCTGGAAGAGAGCAACTCAGGATCTCCTGGAGATCTCTCCCTCTCGGAGAGCCCGGCAAGCTGCTGAGAGTATTCTGCCCCTACAGCAGAGCCTGGCAAGCTACCCGTAGCATATTCAGTATGCCAAAAACAGTAACAATAACATGCCTCATTCCCCTGACCCTGAAAGAGCCCCCAATGCAACAGCATTGGGAAGGACGAGTAAGGAGAGGCTGCTAAAATGGTTTGATGCTCTTCGTGTTCCTGGAGCAAGCAGACACCATTGGGCTACACTAGCATGCGACAGGGACGAATGGAGACGTTACTGGCACCCACTCAAGCAAATCGATGAGCAACGGGACGACAGGTGATACAGGTGATGCAGGGCTTACTCCTGGCTCTGTGCTCAGGGATCACTCCTGGCAGGCCTCAGGGGACCACAGGGAGTGCTGGGGATTCAGCCCAGGTCAGGTGTGTAAAAGGACCCTGCCCACTAGACCATCTCTCCAGGCCCTGCAATTCTTTTTTCTTTTTAAAAACTTTTTGGGTCATACCTGTAGATGCTCAGCCATGTATTTGGCATCAAATCCTGTCTGCTTATGTGACAGCACGCATGAAAGACCCTGAAATGTTGGTGCCAGAGCAATAGAACAGTGGGTAGGGTTCTTAACTTGCAGATGCCCAACTCATGTTCAATCTCTGGCATCCCAAATGGTCCCCCAAGCACTGCCAGGAGTGATGAGAGCAGTAGATCCAGGAGTAACCCTAAGCATCACTAGATGCACCCCCGACACACACACACACACACACACACACACACACACACACACAAAGACCCTGAAATGTATTGCATCACTCAGAGTTCTTTGGCTGCAGGCAGCAGGAACTGCCCCTGGGAAAAGACGCAGGGAAAGACAGGAACTGAGACAGGAACTGGAAGCGTGTGAGACCCGAGGCAGGCTCGTGGCAATAGCTCATGCACACAATCAGTCAATGTGACTGACTGACCCCTATGGCTCAGAGGGAGAGATGCCACCGCAAAGTGTGCCAGAGGCACCACTGACCCCACTGCCCCCCACCCCCACAGCCCCTGGCATCACGGCAAACCTCAAAGGAAGGGGAAGGGGGACATTATATTTAAAATTAAATGTATGTTCATCTCGGGCAAGCCACTAGAACACTCTGCCTCAGTTTCTGCATCCATAAAATAGAGGAAATGACAGTACTTACTTCATCAGATTGTTGTGGGGTTAAATTAATGCAGGCAAAGCACTTAAAAACAGGGCCCAGCCTATAGTTAGTGCTCCGGAAATGGGGTTTATTATCGGCAACTGACTGGAAGAAGTCAGGGAGTGGCCCGTGCAGAATTTAAACGCAAGTCCACTGCACGCCGAAGCCCGGTTCCTTGCCCTGACGCCCCTGGCAGTAGTGGCTTCCTCTCTGCCTGCCCGCGGCGTGGATGGGCAGCAGGCCATGGCCGGCTCCCGCCTCATCACCACCAGGGACTTCCTTTTGCTTTCTCAGACAACTCGGAGCAGAAACTCGTCCGGCCGGCTCGTCCCCGTGAGAAATGCAGTTCAGGCCGACACCCTCCCCGAGCCCATGCTGCCCCGGTGAACTGGGTTTGCTCTGGGCGATGTTATTCTTTTAAGTATAGAGGACACTGGCCGTGAGTAATGCTGTCCCTGGGTTTTAATCTCTGCCGCTGCACCTGGGCTGTCCCGAGTTCGATTCAACCCCGACGTGATCCTCCATTATCTCAGTGGATGGAAACTGTCGAGCCAGCATTTGGAGGTAGGAGGCGGTTCCTGGGAAAGTGGTATTCACCGTGTTGCTTGGATGGTGTGTATTTCAGGATGTTTGGGCATCTTTCGTTTTTGGAGGGAGGGGGGGCAGACCCACCAGTGTCAGGGGTTACTCTTGGCTCAGGAAACCCCTGCTGGTGCTCAGGGGACCCTATGGGATGCCGAGGATCGAACCTGGGCCCACCGCATGCAAAACAATTGCCCTTCCTGCTGTCTTATGGCTCCGGCCCTCTGTTTGGACATTTCAGACAGCGGGAGAGAGGACCAGGGAGATAGATCGGGCATGAGGGGCTCAGGCCTTCACGTGAGAGGCCTACGCTCAATCCCTCACACTGTTGGCTCCCCAAGATTCAGCAGGGGCCGCCCTGGAGGGCCCTTGAGCACTGTGAGGTGGGAGACGAAGCCTTGTACACCTGTAAATCTTTTTTTTTTTTCTTTTTGGGTAACACCCGGCGATGCACAGGTGTTCCTCCTGGCTCCGCACTCAGGAATTACTCCTGGCGGTGCTCAGGGGACCATATGGGATGCTGGGAATCGAACCCAGGTTGCCCGAGTGCAAGGCAAACGCCCTACCCACTGTGCTATTGCTCCAGCCCCCTGTTTGTTTGGGGGCTCAGAGCTCGCCCCTACCTCTGCACTCAGGAATCAACTCTTGACTGACATCGGGACCAAGCGGGGTGGCAGGAATCAAACCTGAGTCAGCCTCACGCAGGGCAAGCGCCCTCCCTGCTGGACTGTCTCTTTGGTCCTGTTACTGAAGTGTCAGGAACCGTTGGCCAGAGGCCACCGGGAGTGTCCCTGGATCTGCTAGGCACTGCTTGGAGAGTACCTTCCCCCCAAAATAGACAGTTGGGAGAAGCCACACAGACACACACGCCGATACACACACAGACACATACACAGATACATACACACATACACACACGCAGACACACACACAGAGACACACGCAGTCACACACACACACACACACACACACACACACACACACACACACACACACACACACACACACCAGAGTTGCTCAGTTCTTAGAGCTAGCCAAGAGCTAGGAGTGTGTTGTTCAAGGGCAGCCCCCACCCCCGACCCGCCTCTAGCCCCAGCCACCTCCTTATTTAACTCCCATGCCATGCCCACATGGCCCCTGCTCTAAATCCTTCCAGGACTAGGTGCCAAGCAACTAGAGGTCGCCCCTCACTTGGCGCTCCCTCTGTCATTATTCAAACATGCCCCCCTTGCTTCCTTCACAGAGCGCCCCCACCCCCCAAAAGGCTCGCCTTGGGGCTTCCCCTGGCACTGGTTTTCTTTACCTGGACAGCTCCTGGTGCTACCCCAGTGGCCCTGCATGGTGCAGTGACCCCCTCCGGGGAGCCTGTGAGTACGACCAACTTTGCCCTTCTTCTCATTTTCTCCCGTGGCAGCACTAACCTTGCTACAGACGAGGCTATATCTATGTATTCACGTGTGTAAGCCATCCATCCACATCGTCTTACGTTTTTCATTTTGTTTTCTTTTGTTTTGTTTCGTTTGCTTTTGGGGTCATACCCTGCGATGCTCAGGGGTTACTCCTGGCTCTGCACTCAGGAATTACTCCTGGTGGTGCTCAGGGGACCCTATGGGATGCTGGAAATGGAACTCGAGTCAGCTGAGTGCAAGGCAAACGCCCTACCCTCTGTGCTATCACTCCAGCCCCCTTCTTAAGTTTTAGGAAGGGTGGAGGGAGGGTTTGGGCCATACATGGTGATGCTCAGTGGTTACTCCTGGCTCTGTGCTCAGGGAGCAATTTTGGTAGGCCCAGGGAACCATACAGAGTGCTAGAGAGAGGCAAACAACTTTCTTTTTTTCCTCTTTTTTTTTGGGGGGGGGGTCACACCCAGCAATGCACAGAGGTTACTCCTGGCTCTGCACTCAGGAATCACCCCTGGCGGTGCTCAGGGGACCATATGGGATGCTGGGAATCGAACCCGGGTCGGCCGCGTGCAAGGCAAATGCCCTCCCCGCTGTGCTATTGCTCCAGCCCCATTTTTCCCTCTTTTTCCCTTTTAGGCACTGTGGTTTGCAATACTGCTACTGAAAGGGTGTCATGTGTATCACTTTACTTCCTTCCAGCACTCACTTCTTGTCCAGAGTGATTGTTTCCAACAATCATTATCACAATGGTCCCTTCTCTGTCCTAACCATACTCTGTCCCTCCCCCGCCACCCCAACAAGCTTCCTTCTGTGAACCAGTCCCCCTGTCCTTCACTTCCACTGTCTTTGGGTAAACCCTCATATCTTTTCTTCTTCTTGGTGGGGTTGCATTTTGGGTCACACACGATGATGCTCAGGAGTTGCTCCTGGCTCTGCACTCAATAATTACTCCTGGCAGTGGTCGGGGAACCCTGTGGAATGCCGGGGGGATCGAACCTGGGTTGGCTGCATGCAAGGCAAATACCCTCCCCGCTGTTCTATCACTCTAGCCCTCTGATACTGTTTTCTTTCCTTTAAGCTGAGATGCAGTGAGATCCACCGGTGCCTTCTTACATCCCATGATGCAGTGCTTCATTCTCTGTGTGTTCTTCTCCCTCCACCTCATTTCACTAGAGGCTCACACTTTTCACTGTGTCATACCGGGTCTCGGAGCAAGGAAGAGGGACCACTCTCGTGATGCAGAAGCAAGGGATTTTATTGCTAGGGTTCAAGTCCATACCTACCCCACAGCTCCAAGACAAGGACTCTCGTTTCAGGGGACATTATACAGCACATGGCCACAGAAGCTACTCATTCTTGGCGGTTGACAAAAGACTGGCACGAGCATTGGTGATTGGCTGAGCCCACTTGCCGGGCTGAAGACTTTCCCAGGGGGGTCTTGGTTGGCTAGCTACCCATTGTTTCATTTCTGGGAAACCGAAATTGTTTCCGTTCCAGGAACTGAACCTGAGGCCTCGCTGATGTCTCTCATTTCTGCCGCCCGTCGTGGCGTTGCCCTGGCTTATGGGGCGGCTCATCCCTTCAGTGTGACAACATGCTCTCTGGCTGAGGCACTTGCCAAGATCACACACTTAGTTGTGGCAACGCACACACAGCTGGTTGTGTTACCCCAGAGATTGTGATTTCATCGTGGGGCAGGAGAGCCCGGACAGCAAAGCCGCGTGTGGAATGGTGCCAGATGGCGCTCGCCCATGCGCCGACTCACTCCTGCGTGTGTTGTTTCCTTTTGCCACACCCAGCTGTGCTCAGGGCTCACCCCTGCCTCTGTGCTCAGAGACCACTCCTGGTGGTCTTAGGGGACCCTATGGAGTGCCAAGAATGGAACCTGTGTTGGCCCCGTGCAATGCAAGTGCCCTGCCCACTGCTCCATCTTTCCGGCCCTTCGTGCATTCACTGTTGAAGGTACGCGCTTACCTGCTGTGCCCTCCCACGACGACAACGTTTTCGTTCTTAGGACACACATTACATATTGATTTGTTTTCTTAGTTTCTTTTTGTTTGAGGGTCACCCCTGGTGATGCTCAGGGGTGGACTCCTGGCTTTTTACTCAGGAA